>NW_022265686.1:242500-272500 GCF_002021735.2 Oncorhynchus kisutch | reverse complement strand
CCCTCCCTCTGTGTGTGTTGCCCTCCTTCTCTCTCTGTGTGTTTTGCCCCCCTCCCTCTGTGTGTGTTGCCCTCCTTCTCTCTGTGTCCCCAGCGTCTCCCTCCATGCGAGGCTCTACTCCACTAGATGTGGCCGCTGCCTCTGTGATGGACAACAACGAACTGGCTCTGGCCCTGAGGGAACCAGACCTGGAGAAAGTAAGGCCCAACTCTACCAGCAAACTAACTTGTTCAGCCCACCCTGTACCCAACGTATAGGTACAGTATAGAGATACAATACGAACTGGCTCTGGCCCTGAGGGAATAGAGATACAGTATAGAGGTACAGTATAGAGATACAGTATATAGATACAGTATAGAGATACAGTATAGAGATACAGTATAGAGATACAGTATAGAGATACAGTATAGAGATACAGTATAGAGGTACAGTATAGAGATACAGTATAGAGATACAGTATAGAGGTACATATGTGGGGTGGCCAGTCCTCTTCTGGCTGTGCCGGGTGGAGATTATAACAGAACATGGCCAAGATGTTCAAATGTTCATAAATGATCAGCATGTTCGAATAATAAGAAGGCAGAACAGTTGAAACTGGAGCAGCAGCACGGCCAGGTGGACTGGGGACAGCAAGGAGTCATCATGTCAGGTAATCCTGGGGCATCCTGGTTCAATAGGAATCCTAGTTTATTCCTCTCTGATGTCCTCCACCGTGGGGCTCCTCCTGGTTCAATAGGAATCCTAGTTTATTCCTCTCTGATGTCCTCCACCGTGGGGCTCCTCCTGGTTCAATAGGAATCCTAGTTTATTCCTCTCTGATGTCCTCCACCGTGGGGCTCCTCCTGGTTCAATAGGAATCCTAGTTTATTCCTCTCTGATGTCCTCCACCGTGGGGCTCCTCCTGGTTCAATAGGAATCCTAGTTTATTCCTCTCTGATGTCCTCCACCGTGGGGCTCCTCCTGGTTCAATAGGAATCCTAGTTTATTCCTCTCTGATGACCTCCACCGTGGGGCTCCTCCTGGTTCAATAGGAATCCTAGTTTATTCCTCTCTGATGTCCTCCACCGTGGGGCTCCTCCTGGTTCAATAGGAATCCTAGTTTATTCCTCTCTGATGTCCTCCACCGTGGGGCTCCTCCTGGTTCAATAGGAATCCTAGTTTATGGGCACCCTCATAGACGTCATCCTGACCAACTGGCCCTCCAAATACACCTCCGCTGTCTTCAACCAGGATCTCAGCGATCACTGCCTCATTGCCTGTATCCGCTACGGAGCCGCAGTCAAACGACCACCCCTCATCACTGTCAAACTCTCCCTAAAACACTTCTGTGAGCAGGCCTTTCTAATCGACCTGGCCCGGGTATCCTGGAAGGACATTGACCTCATCCCGTCAGTTGAGGATGCCTGGTCATTCTTTAAAAGTAACTTCCTCACCATTTTAGATAAGCATGCTCCGTTCAAAAAATGCAGAACTAAGAACAGATACAGCCCTTGGTTCACCCCAGACCTGACTGCCCTCGACCAGCACAAAAACATCCTGTGGCGGACTGCAATAGCATCGAATAGTCCCCGTGATATGCAACTGTTCAGGGAAGTCCGGAACCAATACACGCAGTCAGTCAGGAAAGCTAAGGCCAGCTTCTTCAGGCAGAAATTTGCATCCTGTAGCTCCAACTCCAAAAAGTTCTGGGACACTGTGAAGTCCATGGAGAACAAGAGCACCTCCTCCCAGCTGCCCACTGCACTGAGGCTAGGTAACACGGTCACCACTGATAAATCCATGATTATCGAAAACTTCAATAAGCATTTCTCAACGGCTGGCCATGCCTTCCGCCTGGCTACTTCAACCTCGGCCAACAGCTCCGCCCCCCCCGCAGCTCCTCGCCCAAGCCTCTCCAGGTTCTCCTTTACCCAAATCCAGATAGCAGATGTTCTGAAAGAGCTGCAAAACCTGGACCCGTACAAATCAGCTGGGCTTGACAATCTGGACCCTCTATTTCTGAAACTATCTGCCACCATTGTCGCAACCCCTATTACCAGCCTGTTCAACCTCTCTTTCATCTCGTCTGAGATCCCCAAGGATTGGAAAGCTGCCGCAGTCATCCCCCTCTTCAAAGGGGGAGACACCCTGGACCCAAACTGTTACAGACCTATATCCATCCTGCCCTGCCTATCTAAGGTCTTCGAAAGCCAAGTCAACAAACAGGTCACTGACCATCTCGAATCCCACCGTACCTTCTCCGCTGTGCAATCTGGTTTCCGAGCCGGTCATGGGTGCACCTCAGCCACACTCAAGGTACTAAACGACATCATAACCGCCATCGATAAAAGACAGTACTGTGCAGCCGTCTTCATCGACCTCGCCAAGGCTTTCGACTCTGTCAATCACCATATTCTTATCGGCAGACTCAGTAGCCTCGGTTTTTCGGATGACTGCCTTGCCTGGTTCACCAATTACTTTGCAGACAGAGTTCAGTGTGTCAAATCGGAGGGCATGCTGTCCGGTCCTCTGGCAGTCTCTATGGGGGTGCCACAGGGTTCAATTCTCAGGCCGACTCTTTTCTCTGTGTATATCAATGATGTTGCTCTTGCTGCGGGCGATTCCCTGATCCACCTCTACGCAGACGACACCATTCTATATACTTTCGGCCCGTCTTTGGACACTGTGCTATCTAACCTCCAAACAAGCTTCAATGCCATACAACACTCCTTCCGTGGCCTCCAACTGCTCTTAAACGCTAGTAAAACCAAATGCATGCTTTTCAACCGGTCGCTGCCTGCACCTGCATGCCCGACTAGCATCACCACCCTGGATGGTTCCGACCTAGAATATGTGGACGTCTATAAGTACCTAGGTGTCTGGCTAGACTGCAAACTCTCCTTCCAGACTCATATCAAACATCTCCAATCGAAAATCAAATCAAGAGTCGGCTTTCTATTCCGCAACAAAGCCTCCTTCACTCAAGCCGCCAAGCTTACCCTAGTAAAACTGACTATCCTACCGATCCTCGACTTCGGCGATGTCATCTACAAAATGGCTTCCAACACTCTACTCAGCAAACTGGATGCAGTCTATCACAGTGCCATCCGTTTTGTCACTAAAGCACCTTATACTACCCACCACTGCGACTTGTATGCTCTAGTCGGCTGGCCCTCGCTACATATTCGTCGCCAGACCCACTGGCTCCAGGTCATCTACAAGTCTATGCTAGGTAAAGCTCCGCCTTATCTCAGCTCACTGGTCACGATGGCAACACCCATCCGTAGCACGCGCTCCAGCAGGTGTATCTCACTGATCATCCCTAAAGCCAACACCTCATTTGGCCGCCTTTCGTTCCAGTACTCTGCTGCCTGTGACTGGAACGAATTGCAAAAATCGCTGAAGTTGGAGACTTTTATCTCCCTCACCAACTTCAAACATCAGCTATCTGAGCAGCTAACCGATCGCTGCAGCTGTACATAGTCTATTGGTAAATAGCCCACCCTTTTCACCTACCTCATCCCCGTACTGTTTTTATTTATTTACTTTTCTGCTCTTCTGCACACCAATATCTCTACCTGTACATGACCATCTGATCTTTTATCACTCCAGTGTTAATCTGCAAAATTGTAATTATTTGCCTACCTCCTCATGCCTTTTGCACACATTGTATATAGACCCCCCCTTCGTTTTCTACTGTGTTATTGACTTGTTAATTGTTTACTCCATGTGTAACTCTTTGTTGTATGCTCACACTGCTATGCTTTATCTTGGCCAGGTCGCAGTTGCAAATGAGAACTTGTTCTCAACTAGCCTACCTGGTTAAATAAAGGTGTTCTCAACTAGCCTACCTGGTTAAATAAAGGTGTTCTCAACTAGCCTACCTGGTTAAATAAAGGTGTTCTCAACTAGCCTACCTGGTTAAATAAAGGTGTTCTCAACTAGCCTACCTGGTTAAATAAAGGTGTTCTCAACTAGCCTACCTGGTTAAATAAAGGTGTTCTCAACTAGCCTACCTGGTTAAATAAAGGTGTTCTCAACTAGCCTACCTGGTTAAATAAAGGTGTTCTCAACTAGCCTACCTGGTTAAATAAAGGTGTTCTCAACTAGCCTACCTGGTTAAATAAAGGTGTTCTCAACTAGCCTACCTGGTTAAATAAAGGTGAAATAAATAAATAAATAAAAAAAAAAAAAAATTATTCCTCTCTGATGTCCTCCACCGTGGGGCTCCTCCTGGTTCAATAGGAATCCTAGTTTATTCCTCTCTGATGTCCTCCACCGTGGGGCTCCTCCTGGTTCAATAGGAATCCTAGTTTATTCCTCTCTGATGTCCTCCACCGTGGGGCTCCTCCTGGTTCAATAGGAATCCTAGTTTATTCCTCTCTGATGTCCTCCACCGTGGGGCTCCTCCTGGTTCAATAGGAATCCTAGTTTATTCTTCTCTGATGTCCTCCACCGTGGGGCTCCTCCTGGTTCAATAGGAATCCTAGTTTATTCCTCTCTGATGTCCTCCACCGTGGGGCTCCTCCTGGTTCAATAGGAATCCTAGTTTATTCCTCTCTGATGTCCTCCACCGTGGGGCTCCTCCTGGTTCAATAGGAATCCTAGTTTATTCTTCTCTGATGTCCTCCACCGTGGGGCTCCTCCTGGTTCAATAGGAATCCTAGTTTATTCTTCTCTGATGTCCTCCACCGTGGGGCTCCTCCTGGTTCAATTGGAATCCTAGATTATTCCTAACAGTTAAGAACACTCTGCTGTCCTCCTTACTGATCTATTGGGATCAACAATCAGGATCCTATCCATTATCCAATGATGTGGACTGTTTGGCGACATAACTTGGCCTCACCGTGACTCCCTCTGCCTCCTCTTCCCTCTGACAGCATTAAGTCCTGAGCCAGACCTTTCCCTGCTAACCCTCTCCCTCCTCTTCCCTCTGACAGCATGAAGTCCTGAGCCAGACCTTTCTAACCCTCTCCCTCTGCCTCCTCTTCCCTCTGACAGCATGAAGTCCTGAGCCAGACCTTTCCCTGCTAACCCTCTCCCTCTCCCTCCTCTTCCCTCTGACAGCATGAAGTCCCGAGCCAGACCTTTCTAACCCTCTCCCCCTGCCTCCTCTTCCCTAGGTGGTGCAGTACTTGGCTGGTTGTGGTCTCCAGAGCTGCTCCATGCTCGTGTCTAAAGGATACCCTGACATCGGCTGGAACCCCGTGGAAGGAGAGAGATACCTCGACTTCCTCCGCTTTGCAGTGTTCTGCAACGGTACATGTGCATTTCATACCTATGGCAATTGCCGATAAACCTTCATTTCATGATAACATTTGACTGTGGTTGGTAGATGGTCTTGGTTATTGGTTGGTTGAAGGAGATCTGTCAAATACTCCACGGTTGAGGTATTGAAGTCCCTATTGAAATCTTTACCCGTGGTCTCAGGTGAGAGGTATTGAAGTCCCTAATCTTTACCCGTGGTCTCAGGTGAGAGGTATTGAAGTCCCTAATCTTTACCCGTGGTCTCAGGTGAGAGGTATTGAAGTCCCTAATCTTTACCCGTGGTCTCAGGTGAGAGGTATCGAAGTCCCTAATCTTTACCCGTGGTCTCAGGTGAGAGGTATTGAAGTCCCTAATCTTTACCCGTGGTCTCAGGTGAGAGGTATTGAAGTCCCTATTGAAATCTTTACCCGTGGTCTCAGGTGAGAGGTATTGAAGTCCCTATTGAAATCTTTACCCGTGGTCTCAGGTGAGAGGTATTGAAGTCCCTATTGAAATCTTTACCCGTGGTCTCAGGTGAGAGGTATTGAAGTCCCTATTGAAATCTTTACCCGTGGTCTCAGGTGAGAGGTATTGTAGTTATGAATGATGTCATTATTTACCTGTCGTCCTATCAGGTGAGAGTGTGGAGGAGAACGCTAACGTGGTGGTGAGGCTGCTGATTCGTCGTCCCGAGTGCTTTGGCCCCGCCCTGCGCGGAGAGGGGGGGAATGGTCTCCTGGCAGCCATGATGGAAGCCATCGATATATCAGAGGACCCCTGTAGAGACGGACCCTCCCCTACCTCAGAGGCCAGCAGGACACTGTAGGTACCCCTGTAGAGACGGGCCCTCCCCTACCTCAGAGGCCAGCAGGACACTGTAGGTACCCCTGTAGAGACGGACCCTCCCCTACCTCAGAGGCCAGCAGGACACTGTAGGTACCCCTGTAGAGACGGACCCTCCCCTACCTCAGAGGCCAGCAGGACACTGTAGGTACCCCTGTAGAGATGCCTCCCCCCTACCTCAGAGGCCAGCAGGACACTGTAGGTACCCCTGTAGAGACGGACCCTCCCCTACCTCAGAGGCCAGCAGGACACTGTAGGTACCCCTGTAGAGACGGGCCCTCCCCTACCTCAGAGGCCAGCAGGACACTGTAGGTACCCCTGTAGAGACGGACCCTCCCCTACCTCAGAGGCCAGCAGGACACTGTAGGTACCCCTGTAGAGACGGACCCTCCCCTACCTCAGAGGCCAGCAGGACACTGTAGGTACCCCTGTAGAGATGCCTCCCCCCTACCTCAGAGGCCAGCAGGACACTGTAGGTACCCCTGTAGAGACGGACCCTCCCCTACCTCAGAGGCCAGCAGGACACTGTAGGTACCCCTGTAGAGACGGGCCCTCCCCTACCTCAGAGGCCAGCAGGACACTGTAGGTACCCCTGTAGAGATGGACCCTCCCCTACCTCAGAGGCCAGCAGGACACTGTAGGTACCCTGTCATAGCAGGACACTGTAGGTACCCCTGTCATAGCAGGACACTGTAGGCACCCCTTTCATAGCAGGACACTGTAGGTACCCCTGTCGTAGCAGGACACTGTAGGTACCCCTGTCATAGCAGGACACTGTAGGTACCCCTGACATAGCAGGACACTGTAGGTACCCCTGACATAGCAGGACACTGTAGGTACCCCTGTCATAGCAGGACACTGTAGGTACCCCTGTCATAGCAGGACACTGTAGGTACCCCTGTCATAGCAGGACACTGTAGGTACCCCTGTCATAGCAGGACACTGTACGTACCCCTGTCATAGCAGGACACTGTAGGTACCCTGTCATAGCAGGACACTGTAGGTACCCCTGTCATAGGACACGGTAGGTACCCCTGTCATAGCAGGACACTGTAGGTACCCCTGTCATAGCAGGACACTGTAGGTACCCCTGTCATAGCAGGACACGGTAGGTACCCCTGTCATAGCAGGACACGGTAGGTACCCCTGTCATAGCAGGACACTGTAGGTACCCCTGACATAGCAGGACACTGTAGGTACCCCTGTCATAGGACACGGTAGGTACCCCTGTCATAGCAGGACACTGTAGGTTCCATTGAACTGGGCTCTAACCCTAACACTGTAGGGATGGGTTCTTCTCCTACCTCTATATTACCTCTCTCTGTCCCGTTCTCTCTCACCTTCTGTCTCTCTCGCTTTCTCCTCCCCCTCCAACTCTAAATCCATCCCTACCCCCCCCCCCCCCCCCCCCCGTTCTCTGCCGTCCACTCTCCCTCCCTCTGGACTCTCTCCTGCCCCCCCCCCTCGTTCTCTGCCGTCCACTCTACCTCCCTCTGGACTCTCTCCTGCCTCCCCCGTGCCAGAATATGTCCTCATTACTCCTCAGTGTTCCTGTTCTGTCTGGCCATGCTACCAGGTGTTCTATAAAAGTCCCTTAGATAGTCTGCCCTACTCTTATCAGGCATCAGACTCAGAAACAATGACCCAACACACCTCCAGGCTGTGTAAGGGCTATTTGACCAAGAAGGAGAGTGATGGAGTGCTGCATCAGATGACCTGGCCTCCACAATCAACCGACATCAACCCAATTGAGATGGTTTGGGATGAGTTGGACCGCAGAGGGAAGTAAAATCAGCCAACAAGTGCTCAGCCTATGAGGGAACTCCTTCAAGACTGTTTGAAAAGCATTCCTCATGAAGCTGGTTGAGAGAACGCCAAGAGTGTGCAAAGCTGTCATTAAGGCAAAATAAAATATATTTTGATTTGTTTAACACTTTTTTGGTTACTACATGATTCCATATGTGTTATTTCATAGTTGTGATGTCTTCACTATTATTCTACAATGTAGACAATAGTAAAAAATAAAGAAAAACCCTTGAATGAGAAGGTGTCCAAACTTTTGACTTGTACTGTGTGTGTGTGTGTGTGTGTGCCTGTGCCTGTGCCTGTGTCTGTGTCTGTGTGTGTATGTGTGTGTGTGTGTGTGTGTGTCCTCAGCAGTGAGGTGTTATTGGAGGATGAGGAAGACGACACTATTCACATGGGAAACGCTATAATGACCTTCTACGCAGCCCTCATAGACCTGCTGGGGCGCTGCGCCCCTGAGATGCACGTGAGTCTCACACACACACACACACACACACACACACACACACACACACACACACACACACACACACACACACACACACACACACACACACACACACACACACACACACACACACACACACACACACACACACACACACACACACAGACCTGCTGGGGCACTGCGCCCCTGAGATGCACGTGAGTCTCACACACACACGCACACACACACACACAGACCTGCTGGGGCGCTGCGCCCCTGAGCCTGAGATGCACGTGAGTCACAGATAGAGGGGGAGTCAATGCCTTAGACAGACAGACTGACTGAATGATTGACTGACAAACGGACAGGCAGTCTTAGAACCAATAGGGTGGCTTTGAGACTGGGACACTGTAAGAGCCAATAGGGTGCTATTTGAGACAGGGACACTGTAAGGGCTCTGGTCAACAGTAGTGTTCTATATAGGGAATAGGGCTCTGGTCAACAGTAGTGTTCTATATAGGGAATAGGGCTCTGGTCAACAGTAGTGTACTATATAGGGAATAGGGCTCTGGTCAACAGTAGTGTTCCATATAGGGAATAGGACCCTGGTCAACAGTAGTGTACTATATAGGGAATAGGGCTCTGGTCAACAGTAGTGTACTATATAGGGAATAGGGCTCTGGTCAACAGTAGTGTTCTATATAGGGCTCTGGTCAACAGTAGTGCTCTATATAGGGAATAGGGCTCTGGTCAACAGTAGTGTTCTATATAGGGAATAGGGCTCTGGTCAACAGTAGTGTTCCATATAGGGAATAGGACCCTGGTCAACAGTAGTGTACTATATAGGGAATAGGGCTCTGGTCAACAGTAGTGTTCTATATAGGGAATAGGGCTCTGGTCAACAGTAGTGTACTATATAGGGAATAGGGCTCTGGTCAACAGTAGTGTTCTATATAGGGAATAGGGCTCTGGTCAACAGTAGTGTTCCATATAGGGAATAGGACCCTGGTCAACAGTAGTGTACTATATAGGGAATAGGGCTCTGGTCAACAGTAGTGTACTATATAGGGAATAGGGCTCTGGTCAACAGTAGTGCTCTATATAGGGAATAGGGCTCTGGTCAACAGTAGTGTTCTATATAGGGAATAGGGCTCTGGTCAACAGTAGTGTTCTATATAGGGAATAGGGCTCTGGTTAACAGTAGTGTTCTATATAGGGAATAGGGCTCTGGTCAACAGTAGTGTTCTATATAGGGAATAGGGCTCTGGTCAACAGTAGTGTTCTATATAGGGAATAGGGCTCTGGTCAACAGTAGTGTTCTATATAGGGAATAGGGCTCTGGTCAACAGTAGTGTACTATATAGGGAATAGGGCTCTGGTCAACAGTAGTGTACTATATAGGGAATAGGGCTCTGGTCAACAGTAGTGTTCTATATAGGGAATAGGGCTCTGGTCAACAGTAGTGTACTATATAGGGAATAGGGCTCTGGTCAACAGTAGTGTTCTATATAGGGAATAGGGCTCTGGTCAACAGTAGTGTTCTATATAGGGCTCTGGTCAACAGTAGTGTTCTATATAGGGCTCTGGTCAACAGTAGTGTTCTATATAGGGAATAGGGCTCTGGTCTAAAGTAGTGTACTATATAGGGAATAGGGCTCTGGTCAACAGTAGTGTACTATATAGGGAATAGGGCTCTGGTCAACAGTAGTGTTCTATATAGGGCTCTGGTCAACAGTAGTGTACTATATAGGGAATAGGGCTCTGGTCAACAGTAGTGTTCTATATAGGGAATAGGGCTCTGGTCAACAGTAGTGTTCTATATAGGGAATAGGGCTCTGGTTAACAGTAGTGTTCTATATAGGGAATAGGGCTCTGGTCAACAGTAGTGTTCTATATAGGGAATAGGGCTCTGGTCAACAGTAGTGTTCTATATAGGGAATAGGGCTCTGGTCAACAGTAGTGTTCTATATAGGGAATAGGGCTCTGGTCAACAGTAGTGTTCTATATAGGGAATAGGGCTCTGGTCAACAGTAGTGTTCTATATAGGGAATAGGGCTCTGGTCAACAGTAGTGTTCTATATAGGGAATAGGGCCCTGGTCAACAGTAGTGTTCTATATAGGGAATAGGGCTCTGGTCAACAGTAGTGTTCTATATAGGGAATAGGGCTCTGGTCAACAGTAGTGTTCTATATAGGGAATAGGGCTCTGGTCAACAGTAGTGTACTATATAGGGAATAGGGCTCTGGTCAACAGTAGTGTTCTATATAGGGAATAGGGCTCTGGTCAACAGTAGTGTTCTATATAGGGAATAGGGCTCTGGTCAACAGTAGTGTTCTATATAGGGAATAGGGCTCTGGTCAACAGTAGTGTTCTATATAGGGAATAGGGCTCTGGTCAACAGTAGTGCTCTATATAGGGAATGGGGCTCTGGTCAACAGTAGTGTTCTATATAGGGAATAGGGCTCTGGTCAACAGTAGTGTTCTATATAGGGAATAGGGCTCTGGTTAACAGTAGTGTTCTATATAGGGAATAGGGCTCTGGTCAACAGTAGTGTTCTATATAGGGAATAGGGCTCTGGTCAACAGTAGTGTTCTATATAGGGAATAGGGCTCTGGTCAACAGTAGTGTTCTATATAGGGAATAGGGCTCTGGTCAACAGTAGTGTTCTATATAGGGAATAGGGCTCTGGTCAACAGTAGTGTTCTATATAGGGAATAGGGCTCTGGTCAACAGTAGTGTTCTATATAGGGAATAGGGCTCTGGTCATTTTTAGTTGTATTTTGTCATTATTACGGACCCCATTAGCTGCTGCCTCAATCTTCCTGGGGTCCAGACATATTAAGGCTCATCACATTTGGGATACAGACATTCCCTGAGGGGGGGTGTTGTGTGTTTTCCAGCTGATTCATGCTGGGAAGGGTGAGGCCATCAGGATACGAGCCATCCTACGTTCCCTGATCCCTATAGAGGACCTGGAAGGAGTGATCAGCATCCCGTTCCCCATGCCAACTCTGGCCAAAGGTGGGTGGAAACTATCCCCGCTAAACCTCTCAGGCGTTGCAGGGGTGTAGATATTACCCAAGGTTCACCCGAACTGACCTAAAGCCATCCACTACTCTGTTAAACTGACCTAAAACTATCCACTACTCTATTAAACTGACCTAGAACCATCTAATACTCTGTTAAACTGACCTAGAACCATCCACTACTCTGTTAAACTGACCTAAAACCATCCACTACTCTGTTAAACTGACCTAATACCATCCACTTCTCTGTTAAACTGAGCTAGAACCATCCACTACTCTGTTAAACTGACCTAAAACCATCCACTACTCTTTTAAACTAAAACCATCCACTACTCTGTTAAACTGACCTAAAACCATCCACTACTCTGTTAAACTGACCTAAAACCATCCACTACTCTGTTAAACTGACCTAGAACCATCCACTACTCTGTTAAACTGACCTAAAACCATCCACTACTCTGTTAAACTGATCTAAAACCATCCACTACTCTGTTAAACTGACCTAAAACCATCCACTACTCTGTTAAACTGACCTAATACCATCCACTTCTCTGTTAAACTGAGCTAGAACCATCCACTACTCTGTTAAACTGACCTAAAACCATCCACTACTCTGTTAAACTAAAACCATCCACTACTCTGCTGAACTAAAACCATCCACTACTCTGTTGAACTAAAACCATCCACTACTCTGTTAAACTGACCTAAAACCATCCACTACTCTGTTAAACTGACCTAAAACCATCCACTACTCTTTTAAACTAAAACCATCCACTACTCTGTTGAACTAAAACCATCCACTACTCTGTTAAACTGAACTAAAACCATCCACTACTCTGTTAAACTGACCTAAAACCATCCACTACTCTGTTAAACTGACTTAAAACCATCCACTACTCTGTTAAACTGACCTAAAACCATCCACTACTCTGTTAAACTGACCTAAAACCATCCACTACTCTGTTAAACTGACCTAAAACCATCTACTACTCTGTTAAACTGAAACCATCCACTACTCTGTTAAACTAAAACCATCCACTACTCTTTTAAACTGACCTAAAACCATCCACTACTCTGTTAAACTGACTTAAAACCATCCACTACTCTGTTAAACTGACCTAAAACCATCCACTACTCTGTTAAACTGACCTAATACCATCCACTTCTCTGTTAAACTGACCTAATACCATCCACTTCTCTGTTAAACTGAGCTAGAACCATCCACTACTCTGTTAAACTGACCTAAAACCATCCACTACTCTTTTAAACTAAAACCATCCACTACTCTGTTGAACTAAAACCATCCACTACTCTGTTAAACTGACCTAAAACCATCCACTACTCTGTTAAACTGACCTAAAAATATTCTCAAGTCTTTATCCAGTCAATAGTTAAACCTGACATTTTCATTTATTTGACCTTTATTTAACCAGGCAAGTCAGTTAAGAACACATTATTATTTACAATGACGGCCTAGGAACAGTGGGTTAACTGCCTTCAGGGGCAGAAAGACAGATTTGTACCTTGTCAGCTCAGGGATTTGAACTTGCAACCTTTCGGTTGCTAGTCCAACACTCTAACCACTAAGCTACCCTGCCACCCCATCTGACTCTGGTCTGGCCTGTCTGTTGTGTGTGTCTAGATGGGTCAGTGATGGAGTCTGACTCTGGTCTGTCTGTTGTGTGTCTAGATGGGTCAGTGGTGGAGTCTGACTCTGGTCTGTCTGTTGTGTGTCTAGATGGGTCAGTGTTGGAGTCTGACTCTGGTCTGTCTGTTGTGTGTGTCTAGATGGGTCAGTGATGGCGTCTGGTCTGTCTGTTGTGTGTCTAGATGGGTCAGTGTTGGAGTCTGACTCTGGTCTGTCTGTTGTGTGTGTCTAGATGGGTCAGTGATGGCGTCTGGTCTGTCTGTTGTGTGTCTAGATGGGTCAGTGGTAGAGTCTGACTCTGGTCTGTCTGTTGTGTGTCTAGATGGGTCAGTGGTAGAGTCTGACTCTGGTCTGTCTGTTGTGTGTCTAGATGGGTCAGTGGTAGAGTCTGTCTGTTGTGTGTCTAGATGGGTCAGTGATAGAGTCTGTCTGTTGTGTGTCTAGATGGGTCAGTGGTAGAGTCTGTCTGTTGTGTGTCTAGATGGGTCAGTGGTAGAGTCTGACTCTGGTCTGTCTGTTGTGTGTCTAGATGGGTCAGTGATAGAGTCTGTCTGTTGTGTGTCTAGATGGGTCAGTGGTGGAGTCTGTTTGTTGTGTGTCTAGATGGGTCAGTGGTGGAGTCTGTTCTGTCTGTTGTGTGTCTAGATGGGTCAGTGGTGGAGTCTGACTCTGGTCTGTCTGTTGTGTGTCTAGATGGGTCAGTGGTGGAGTCTGTTCTGTCTGTTGTGTGTCTAGATGGGTCAGTGGTGGAGTCTGACTCTGGTCTGTCTGTTGTCTGTGTCTAGATGGGTCTGTGGTAGAGTCTGACTCTGGTCTGTCTGTTGTGTGTCTAGATAGGTCAGTGGTAGAGTCTGACTCTGGTCTGTCTGTTGTGTGTCTAGATGGGTCAGTGGTGGAGTCTGTCTGTTGTGTGTTTAGATGGGTCAGTGGTGGAGTCTGTCTGTTGTGTGTCTAGATGGGTCAGTGGTAGAGTCTGTCTGTTGTGTGTCTAGATGGGTCAGTGGTGGAGTCTGTCTGTTGTGTGTCTAGATGGGTCAGTGGTAGAGCCTGACTCTGGTCTGTCTGTTGTGTGTCTAGATGGGTCAGTGGTAGAGTCTGTCTGTTGTGTGTCTAGATGGGTCAGTGGTGGAGTCTGTCTGTTGTGTGTCTAGATGGGTCAGTGGTAGAGCCTGACTCTGGTCTGTCTGTTGTGTGTCTAGATGGGTCAGTGTTGAAGTCTGACTCTGGTCTGTCTGTTGTGTGTCTAGATGGGTCAGTGGTGGAGTCTGACTCTGGTCTGTCTGTTGTCTGTGTCTAGATGGGTCTGTGGTAGAGTCTGACTCTGGTCTGTCTGTTGTGTGTGTCTAGATGGGTCAGTGGTGGAGTCTGTCTGTTGTGTGTCTAGATGGGTCAGTGGTGGAGTCTGTCTGTTGTGTGTTTAGATGGGTCAGTGGTGGAGTCTGTCTGTTGTGTGTCTAGATGGGTCAGTGGTAGAGTCTGTCTGTTGTGTGTCTAGATGGGTCAGTGGTGGAGTCTGTCTGTTGTGTGTCTAGATGGGTCAGTGGTAGAGCCTGACTCTGGTCTGTCTGTTGTGTGTCTAGATGGGTCAGTGTTGGAGTCTGACTCTGGTCTGTCTGTTGTGTGTCTAGATGGGTCAGTGGTGGAGTCTGTCTGTTGTGTGTCTAGATGGGTCAGTGGTGGAGTCTGTCTGTTGTGTGTCTAGATGGGTCAGTGGTGGAGTCTGGTCTGTCTGTTGTGTGTCTAGATGGGTCAGTGGTGGAGTCTGACTCTGGTCTGTCTGTTGTGTGTCTAGATGGGTCGGTGGTAGAGCCTGATATGTCAGCGGGGTTCTGTCTGTTGTGTGTCTAGATGGGTCGGTGGTAGAGCCTGATATGTCAGCGGGGTTCTGTCTGTTGTGTGTCTAGATGGGTCGGTGGTAGAGCCTGATATGTCAGCGGGGTTCTGTCCGGACCACAAGGCAGCCATGGTGCTGTTCCTGGACCGGGTCTATGGGATTGAGGACCAGAACTTCCTGCTTCATCTGCTGGAGGTGGGCTTCCTGCCTGACCTCAGGGCTGCTGCCTCACTCGACACAGTGAGTCTCTAACCCAAACCTTGTAGACACAGTGAGTCTCTAACCCTGTAGACACAGTGAGTCTCTAACCCTGTAGACACAGTGAGTCTCTAACCTTATAGACACAGTGAGTCTCTAACCTTATAGACACAGTGAGTCTCTAACCTTATAGACACAGTGAGTCTCTAACCCTATAGACACAGTGAGTCTCTAACCTTATAGACACAGTGAGTCTCTAACCTTATAGACACAGTGAGTCTCTAACCTTATAGACACAGTGAGTCTCTAACCTTATAGACACAGTGAGTCTCTAACCCTGTAGACACAGTAAGTCTCTAACCCAAACCTTATAGACACAGTGAGTCTCTAACCCTGTAGATACAGTGAGTCTCTAACCCTCTAACCTTATAGACACACTGAGCTCTACAGACATGTCCCTGACCCTAACCTCGTCCATGTGTTGTCTCGTTCTCCCCCAGGCTGCTCTGAGCTCTACAGACATGGCCCTGACCCTAACCTCGTCCCTGTGTTGTCTCTATGTTTCTGCCCCCAGGCTGCTCTGAGCTCTACAGACATGGCCCTGACCCTAACCTCGTCCCTGTGTTGTCTCTATGTTTCTGCCCCCAGGCTGCTCTGAGCTCTACAGACATGGCCCTGGCCCTCAACAGGTACCTGTGTACAGCGGTTCTTCCCCTGCTCACTAAGTGTGCCCCACTGTTCGCTGGGACGGAGCCCTACGCCTCGCTCATAGACTCTCTACTTCACACCGTCTACCGTCTCTCTAAAGGATGCTGCCTCACCAAGGCACAGAGAGACGCTATCGAGGAGTGTCTGCTGGCCACCTGTGGGTAAGGAAGGGCTTTCGGGTTACTCTCTGCTAGTATATTTGACTGGCCACCTGTGGGTAAGGAATGGCTTTCGGGTTACTGTCTGCTAGTATATTTGACTGGCCACCTGTGGGTAAGGAAGGGCTTTCGGGTTACTCTCTGCTAGTATATTTGACCTGCCACCTGTGGGTAAGGAATGGCTTTCGGGTTACTGTCTGCTAGTATATTTGACTGGCCACCTGTGGGTAAGGAATGGCTTTCGGGTTACTCTCTGCTAGTATATTTGACTGGCCACCTGTGGGTAAGGAATGGCTTTCGGGTTACTGTCTGCTAGTATATTTGACTGGCCACCTGTGGGTAAGGAAGGGCTTTCGGGTTACTCTCTGCTAGTATATTTGACTGGCCACCTGTGGGTAAGGAATGGCTTTCGGGTTACTCTCTGCTAGTATATTTGACTGGCCACCTGTGGGTAAGGAAGGGCTTTCGGGTTACTCTCTGCTAGTATATTTGACTGGCCACCTGTGGGTAAGGGATGGTTACACATGTAAGGATGGTTACACTCTCTATGTGACTATCTGTCTTCTGGCTACAGATGTAGGATGTTAATTTGATCATCCTGTGGATGAAAATTAAAAATGTGTAGTGTATTTGAGGTTTTATAAGGCTTCTGAAGTTTTGTAATTCCGATTTAGAAATGTCAGACTAGATTATCAACCCCTACAGGAATATCCATTCATTATAATCTACATAATAATTCACATTTCCTGTTACTTCAGGATTTTTTTCCTGCTGTAGCAAACTGGCTCAAATTATGAGGTGTAGGTGTGGCTAAGGGATGTTAGGGGGACACTTTCCTACTTCTACGGTAGTGGTCCTTTAATAAGCCTCCGTGTGTGTGTGTGTGTGTGTGTGTGTGTGTGTGTGTGTGTGTGTGTGTGTGTGTGTGTGTGTGTGTGTGTGTGTGCGTGTGTGTGTGTTCCCAGTCAACTGAGGCCGTCCATGATGCAACACCTGCTGAGACGCTTGGTGTTCGATGTTCCTCTCCTCAACGAACACACCAAGATGCCTCTCAAGGTTTCATTCATTCCTCCTCCTCCTCCAACCTCATTATAGTATTGTGTATCTTTCTGAGGTGTTCAGTAATCATGCATCTTTGAGCACGATTGTAGACTGTGTATCTTGATGTTTCAGCTGTTGACCAATCACTACGAGCGTTGTTGGAAGTACTACTGTCTGACGGGCGGCTGGGGGAGCTTTGGGGCGTCGTCGGACGAAGAGCTGCATCTCTCCAGGAAGCTGTTCTGGGGCATCTTCGATGCTCTGTCTCGCAAGGTACAGACTAGATCCAGTGGTGGCTGGTGAGAGGAGGAGGACGGGCTCGTAATAATGTTTGCAACGGAGTAAAGGGGATCGGCATCGAACACCTGGAAACCGTGGAAACCACGCATCGGATGTATTCCATACCGTTCCGCTCATTTCCCGCTCCAGCCATTACAACGAGCCCCGTCCTCCCAAAATGGTGTCACCAACCTCCTGTGGACTACATGTACTGTGGTATTCAGTCCATCTACTGTGGTATTCAGTCCATCTACTGTGGTATTCAGTCCATCTACTGTGGTAATCAGTCTATCTACTGTGGTATTCAGTAAATCTACTGTGGTATTCAGTAAATCTACTGTGGTATTCAGTCCATCTACTGTGGTATTCAGTCCATCTAGTGTGGTATTCAGTAAATCTACTGTGGTATTCAGTATCTACTGTGGTATTCAGTATCTACTGTGGTATTCAGTAAATCTACTGTGGTATTCAGTAAATCTACTGTGGTAATCAGTCCATCTACTGTGGTATTCAGTAAATCTACTGTGGTATTCAGTAAATCTACTGTGGTATTCAGTCCATCTACTGTGGTATTCAGTCCATCTACTGTGGTATTCAGTCCATCTACTGTGCTTATCACAGTGTTGTAGCTATTGAAGATGCTGAGATTGTGATGGTTTAGGGCCCTCTAGTGGTCAGTGGGGAACATCACCTACCATACTATCGTAGCCTCTGAATCCATACAGTTGGAATCCAATACACCTTGTAACTTCACTCACATCGTCTTGTTCACCATCACACTGGGTTATAAAGTGATTCGTGTTTTGTCGAGACAAAGCTTCTTATTAGCCTTTTGACCCGACCAGGGGTCCAGAAGCTGTTTAAACTGTCTCTGACCTGCCCCGACCAGGGGTCCAGAAGCTGTTTAAACTGTCTCTGACCTGCCCCGACCAGGGGTCCAGAAGCTGTTTAAACTGTCTCTGACCTGCCCCGACCAGGGGTCCAGAAGCTGTTTAAACTGTCTCTGACCTGCCCCGACCAGGGGTCCAGAAGCTGTTTAAACTGTCTCTGTCCTGCCCCGACCAGGGGTCCAGAAGCTGTTTAAACTGTCTCTGTCCTGTGCCCCAACCAGGGGTCCAGAAGCTGTTTAAAGTGTCTCTGACCTGCCCCGACCAGGGGTCCAGAAGCTGTTTAAACTGTCTCTGTCCTGTGCCCCAACCAGGGGTCCAGAAGCTGTTTAAAGTGTCTCTGACCTGCCCCGACCAGGGGTCCAGAAGCTGTTTAAACTGTCTCTGTCCTGCCCCGACCAGGGGTCCAGAAGCTGTTTAAACTGTCTCTGTCCTGCCCCGACCAGGGGTCCAGAAGCTGTTTAAACTGTCTCTGACCTGCCCCGACCAGGGGTCCAGAAGCTGTTTAAACTGTCTCTGACCTGCCCCGACCAGGGGTCCAGAAGCTGTTTAAACTGTCTCTGTCCTGCCCCGACCAGGGGTCCAGAAGCTGTTTAAACTGTCTCTGACCTGCCCCGACCAGGGGTCCAGAAGCTGTTTAAACTGTCTCTGACCTGCCCCGACCAGGGGTCCAGAAGCTGTTTAAACTGTCTCTGACCTGCCCCGACCAGGGGTCCAGAAGCTGTTTAAACTGTCTCTGACCTGCCCCGACCAGGGGTCCAGAAGCTGTTTAAACTGTCTCTGACCTGCCCTGACCAGGGGTCCAGAAGCTGTTTAAACTGTCTCTGACCTGCCCCGACCAGGGGTCCAGAAGCTGTTTAAACTGTCTCTGACCTGCCCCAACCAGGGGTCCAGAAGCTGTTTAAACTGTCTCTGTCCTAACCCGACCAGGGGTCCAGAAGCTGTTTAAACTGTCTCTGTCCTGCCCCGACCAGGGGTCCAGAAGCTGTTTAAACTGTCTCTGACCTGCCCCGACCAGGGGTCCAGAAGCTGTTTAAACTGTCTCTGTCATGTCTGAGTGCTGTGGTTCCTGACTACATACACACACACACACACACAATCTCTCTTCATATGTAGCGGTCTCCTCTCCCTCTCCAGAGGTATGACCAGGAGCTGTTTAAGCTGGCTCTCCCGTGTCTGAGTGCTGTGGCTGGGGCACTACCACCTGACTACATGGAGAGTAACTATGTGGCCGTGATGGAGAAACAGTCCTCTATGGACCCCGAGGGAAACTTCAACCCACAGCCAGCAGACACCACCAAGTAAGACACAGTGGATTCAGTTGATTCAGTCTGAATACATCAAGGTATTCTCTTCTTTCTGATTGGACGTTAACAGTGACGGTCGTTGTACTTCTTTTGTGTCCCTGCTGTGGCCCAGTGTGAACGTCCCGGAGAAGCTGGATCACTTTGTCAGTAAATATGCTGAGCATTCACATGACAAGTGGTCCATGGACAAGGTGAGGGGGTTGTCTCTGGCTCTTGATTGATTGAGGAATTGATTAATTGATTCAGTCATTGATTCATTGATTCAGCCATTGATTAATTGATTCAGTCATTGATTCATTGATTAAATCTTTGATTAATTGATTCAGCCATTGATTAATTGATTCAGTCATTGATTAATTGATTCTGTCATTGATTCATTGAGTCAGTCATTGAGTCATTGATTCAGTCATTGATTCATTGATTCAGCCATTGATTCATTGATTCAGTCATTGATTCATTGATTCAGTCATTGATTAATTGGATTAATGAATGATTTTTAATTCGCTCTCTCTCCTATATCTCTCTCTCGTCTGTCTCAGTTTTCCAACGGCTGGGTTCACGGGGACAAGGTGTGTGAGGCCTCTAAAGTCCACCCTCTCCTCAAGCCCTATAAAGGGTTGTCAGAGAAGGTAAGATCGTACTGGAACACGAGGCTGTGTTCTATCATTTGTTAGTCAGCAACCAGGTCAGACTCAGTTCATCAACAACCAGGTCAGACTCAGTTCATCAACAACCAGGTCAGACTCAGTTCATCAGCAACCAGGTCAGACTCAGTTAATCAACAACCAGGTCAGACTCAGTTCATCAGCAACCAGGTCAGACTCAGTTCATCAACAACCAGGTCAGACTCAGTTCATCAGCAACCAGGTCAGACTCAGTTCATCAACAACCAGGTCAGACTCAGTTCATCAACAACCAGGTCAGACTCAGTTCATCAACAACCAGGTCAGACTCAGTTCATCAACAACCAGGTCAGACTCAGTTCATCAGCAACCAGGTCAGACTCAGTTAATCAACAACCAGGTCAGACTCAGTTCATCAGCAACCAGGTCAGACTCAGTTCATCAACAACCAGGTCAGACTCAGTTCATCAGCAACCAGGTCAGACTCAGTTCATCAGCAACCAGGTCAGACTCAGTTCATCAACAACCAGGTCAGACTCAGTTCATCAACTACCAGGTGAGACTCAGTTCATCAACAACCAGGTCAGACTCAGTTCATCAACAACCAGGTCAGACTCAGTTCATCAACAACCAGGTCAGACTCAGTTCATCAACAACCAGGTCAGACTCAGTTCATCAACAACCAGGTCAGACTCAGTTCATCAGCAACCAGGTCAGACTCAGTTCATCAGCAACCAGGTCAGACTCAGTTCATCAACAACCAGGTCAGACTCAGTTCATCAACAACCAGGTCAGACTCAGTTCATCAACTACCAGGTCAGACTCAGTTCATCAACAACCAGGTCAGACTCAGTTCATCAACAACCAGGTCAGACTCAGTTCATCAACAACCAGGTCAGACTCAGTTCATCAACAACCAGGCCAGGTCAGACTCAGTTCATCAACAACCAGGTCAGACTCAGTTCATCAGCAACCAGGTCAGACTCAGTTCATCAACAACCAGGTCAGACTCAGTTCATCAACAACCAGGTCAGACTCAGTTCATCAACAACCAGGTCAGACTCAGTTCATCAACAACCAGGTCAGACTCAGTTCATCAACAACCAGGTCAGACACAGTTTCTCTATGTGTCTCCTCTTCTGTACTGTAGGATAAAGAGGTTTTTGTTTCAAACCGCCAGTCTCTCTCTGAGTCTCTTCCCTGTGAGATATAACTGTCTACCGTCCAGTCTCTCCTCTGTGAGATATATCTGTCTACCGTCCAGTCTCTCTCTGAGTCTCTTCCCTGTGAGATATATCTGTCTACCGTCCAGTCTCTCTCTGAGTCTCTTCTCTGTGAGATATATCTGTCTACCATCCAGTCTCTCTCTGAGTCTCTTCTCTGTGTCCCTCTAGGATAAAGAGTTGTACCGCTGGCCTATCAAGGAGTCTCTGAAGACGATGGTGATGTGGTGCTGGAGTATAGAGAGGACCAGGGAGGGAGACCCAGCCAGCCTACACAACAGAGCACGTAGGATCTCTCAGATCAGCCAGGTAGGAGACAGTCACAGCCTTACTGTAACAACGTACAGTACTGACTGTGATGTGACACACTTCCAGCTGCTCCATCCATTCTAATGCACTGTGTTAAACTGCTCCTAGGAATGCCTTTAAGTGGTCGTCCAATCTCCTCTCTGATTCATACACTTCACAGCTCAGTAGGGACTTTCCCAACAGTAGACACTGACTGTTTCAGCATAGCGGAATATACAGTATGTCCTTCACCTGTCAGAGCAAAGTAGAGGACATGTCAAGTAGCTAACAGTCCTGAGAAGAGTCCTGAGACTACAGGACATGTCAAGTATCTAACAGTCCTGAGAAGAGTCCTGAGAATACAGGACATGTCAAGTAGCTAACGGTCCTTAGAAGAGTCCTGAGACTACAGGACATGTCAAGTAGCTAACAGTCCAGAGAAGAGTCCTGAGACTACAGGACATGTCAAGTAGCTAACAGTCCTTAGAAGAGTCCTGAGACTACAGGACATGTGAAGTAGCTAACAGTCCTTAGAAGAGTCCTGAGACTACAGGAAATGTCAAGTATCTAACAGTCCTTAGAAGAGTCCTCAGACTACAGGACATGTCAAGTAGCTAACAGTCCTTAGAAGAGTCCTGAGACTACAGGACATGTCAAGTAGCTAACACTCCTGTCTCTCCCTCTGTGTTCTTCCCAGCAACACTCTGTCGAAGGAGCTCCAGGTTTCAGCCCCAGACCCATCGACATGAGCAATGTGACACTGTCCCGGGACCTGCACGTGAGTGACATGCTACACATTCTCTGAGTGACACGCTACACATACTCTGAGTGACACGCTACACATACTCTGAGTGACATGCTACACATACTCTGAGTGACATGCTACACATTCTCTGAGTGACACGCTACACATACTCTGAGTGACACACTACACATACTCTGAGTGACACGCTACACATATTCTGAGTGACACGCTACACATACTCTGAGTGACATGCTACACATTCTCTGAGTGACACGCTACACATATTCTGAGTGACACGCTACACATATTCTGAGTGACATGCTACACATTCTCTGAGTGACATGCTACACATTCTCTGAGTGACACGCTACACATATTCTGAGTGACACGCTACACATACTCTGAGTGACACGCTACACATACTCTGAGTGACACGCTAAACATACTCTGAGTGACATGCTACACATACTCTGAGTGACATGTTACACATACTCTGAGTGACACGCTACACATACTCTGAGTGACACGCTAAACATACTCTGAGTGGCACGATACACATACTCTGAGTGACACGCTACACATACTCTGAGTACCATGTGACACGCTATACATACTCTGAGTGACACGCTACACATTCTCTGAGTGACACGCTACACATACTCTGAGTTCCATGTGACATGCTACACATTCTCTGAGTGACACGCTACACATACTCTGAGTGACACGCTACACATACTCTGAGTGACATGCTACAAATATGCTGAGTGACACGCTACACATACTCTAAGTGACACGCTACACATACTCTGAGTGACACGCTACACATACTCTAAGTGACACGCTACACATACTCTGAGTGACACGCTACACATACTCTGAGTGACACGCTACACATACGCTGAGTGACACGCTACACATACTCTGAGTGACACGCTACACATACTCTGAGTGACACGCTACACATACTCTGAGTGACACGCTACACGTGCTCTGAGTGACATGCTACACGTTCTGTGTTACTTGCAACACAAGATGTGTGTATAATGGTTATGACAAAGTAAGCCCCAGTCTAGTTATTAACCAGAGTGTTTCTTATGTCCATTCTTTTCAGTCCATGGCAGAACTGCTTGCAGAGAACTATCATAATATTTGGGCGAAGAAGAAGAAACTTGAACTAGAAGCCAAAGGTGCGTACAGTCGGACAGATTGTCCTTTAGGACAGACTTACCTCTGGTCTGTTAGCTTCCAACACCAAGTAACCAGCTGTTCCTGGTCTTGATTTGGTAACTGGTTTCCTGTTCTTGATCTGTTGCTGTGCCCCTCTGTACCTCTCTCTCTCTCTGTCTCCTGTGTTTAATAGGTAGAACAGTACTCTTTACTGATGAAGGTAACATGACGTCCGACTGTAGCTCGCGCTGCTGCTAGACATCCAACTAGAGACCTTAGATATCTGATAGACATCCAACTAGAGACCTTAGATATCTGTTAGACATCCAACTAGAGACCTTAGATATCTGATAGACATCCAACTAGAGACCTTAGATATCTGCTAAACATCCATCTAGAGACCTTAGATATCTGCTAAACATCCAACTTGAGACATAACTAGAGACCTTAGATATCTGATAGACATTCAACTAGAGACCTTAGATATCTGCTAAACATCCATCTAGAGACCTTGGATATCTGTTAGACATCCAACTAGAGACCTTAGATATCTGCTAAACATCCATCTAGAGACCTTAGATATCTGCTAAACATCCATCTAGAGACCTTAGATATCTGCTAAACATCCATCTAGAGACCTTAGATATCTGTTAGACATCCAACTAGAGACCTTAGATATCTGCTAAACATCCATCTAGAGACCTTACATATCTGTTAGACATCCATCTAGAGACTTTTAGATATCTGTTAGACATCCATCTAGAGACCTTAGATACAGTGCCTTGCGAAAGTATTCGGCCCCCTTGAACTTTGCGACCTTTTGCCACATTTCAGGCTTCAAACATAAAGATATAAAACTGTATTTTTTTGTGAAGAATCAACAACAAGTGGGACACAATCATGAAGTGGAACGACATTTATTGGATATTTCAAACTTTTTTAACAAATCAAAATGGAAAAACAGCCCCCTTAAGTTAATACTTTGTAGTGCCACCTTTTGCTGCGATTACAGCTGTAAGTCGCTTGGGGTATGTCTCTATCAGTTTTGCACATCGAGAGACTGAAATTTTTTCCCATTCCTCCTTGCAAAACAGCTCGAGCTCAGTGAGGTTGGATGGAGAGCATTTGTGAACAGCAGTTTTCAGTTCTTTCCACAGATTCTCGATTGGATTCAGGTCTGGACTTTGACTTGGCCATTCTAACACCTGGATATGTTTATTTTTGAACCATTCCATTGTAGATTTTGCTTTATGTTTTGGATCATTGTCTTGTTGGAAGACAAATCTCAGTCCCAGTCTCAGGTCTTTTGCAGACTCCATCAGGTTTTCTTCCAAAATGGTCCTGTATTTGGCTCCATCCATCTTCCCATCAATTTTAACCATCTTCCCTGTCCCTGCTGAAGAAAAGCAGGCCCAAACCATGATGCTGCCACCACCATGTTTGACAGTGGGGATGGTGTGTTCAGGGTGATGAGCTGTGTTGCTTTTACGCCAAACATAACGTTTTGCATTGTTGCCAAAAAGTTCAATTTTGGTTTCATCTGACCAGAGCACCTTCTTCCACATGTTTGGTGTGTCTCCCAGGTGGCTTGTGGCAAACTTTAAACAACACTTTTTATGGATATCTTTAAGAAATGGCTTTCTTCTTGCCACTCTTCCATAAAGGCCAGATGTGTGCAATATACGACTGATTGTTGTCCTATGGACAGAGTCTCCCACCTCAGCTGTAGATCTCTGCAGTTCATCCAGAGTGATCATGGGCCTCTTGGCTACATCTCTGATCAGTCTTCTCCTTGTATGAGCTGAAAGTTTGCACAGTGTTGCACAGTGCTCCTTGGGATGTTTAAAGCTTGGGAAATCTTTTTGTATCCAAATCCGGCTCTAAACATCTTCACAACAGTATCTCGGACCTGCCTGGTGTGTTCCTTGTTCTTCATGATGCTCTCTGCGCTATTAACGGACCTCTGAGACTATCACAGTGCAGGTGCATTTATACGGAGACTTGATTACACACAGGTGGATTGTATTTATCATCATTAGTCATTTAGGTCAACATTGGATCATTCAGAGATCCTCTCTGAACTTCTGGAGAGAGTTTGCTGCACTGAAAGTAAAGGGGCTGAATAATTTTGCACGCCCAATTTTTCAGTTTTTGATTTGTTAAAAAAGTTTGAAATATCCAATAAATGTCGTTCCACTTCATGATTGTGTCCCACTTGTTGTTGATTCTTCACAAAAAAATACAGTTTTATATCTTTATGTTTGAAGCCTGAAATGTGGCAAAAGGTCGCAAAGTTCAAGGGGGCCGAATACTTTCGCAAGGCACTGTATATGTTAGACATCCAACTAGAGACCTTAGATATCTGTTAGACATCCATCTAGAGACCTTAGATATCTGTTAGACATCCATCTAGAGACCTTAGATATCTGTTAGACATCCATCTAGAGACCTTAGATATCTGTTAGACATCCATCTAGAGACCTTAGATATCTGTTAGACATCCAACTAGAGACCTTAGATATCTGCTAAACATCCATCTAGAGACCTTAGATATCTGTTAGACATCCATCTAGAGACCTTAGATATCTGTTAGACATCCATCTAGAGACTTTTAGATATCTGTTAGACATCCATCTAGAGACCTTAGATATCTGCTAAACATCCAACTAGAGACCTTAGATATCTGTTAGAGACAGAACTAGAGACATTAGATAGCTGTTAGACATCCATCTAGAGACCTTAGATATCTGTTAGACATCCAACTAGAGACATTAGATATCTGTTAGAGACAGAACTAGAGACATTAGATAGCTGTTAGAGACAGAACTAGAGACCTTAGATAGCTGTTAGAGACAGAACTAGAGACATTAGATAGCTGTTAGAGACAGAACTAGAGACATTAGATAGCTGTTAGAGACAGAACTAGAGACATTAGATAGCTGTTAGAGACAGAACTAGAGACCTTAGATATCTGTTAGAGACAGAACTAGAGACATTAGATAGCTGCACCTCAGCAGCAGGAGTACTACCTGAGATAGCTGGTTTTAAACTCTGTGTAGTTGCACTGTAGGTTAATGACTGTGTTGGCTGGGCCCACAGCTATACTGTGTTGGCTGGGTCCACAGCTATACTGTGTTGGCTGGGCTCACAGCTATACTATGTTGGCTGGGTCCACAGCTATACTGTGTTGGCTGGGCTCACAGCTATACTGTGTTGGCTGGGCTCACAGCTATACTGTGTTGGCTGGGCTCACAGCTATACTGTGTTGGCTGGGCTCACAGCTATACTATGTTGGCTGGGCTCACAGCTATACTGTGTTGGCTGGGCTCACAGCTATACTGTGTTGGCTGGGTCCACAGCTATACTGTGTTGGCTGGGCTCACAGGGCTCACATCTATACTGTGTTGGCTGGGCCCACAGCAATACTGTGTTGGCTGGGCCCACAGCTATACTGTGTTGGCTGGGCCAACAGCTATACTGTGTTGGCTGAGCTCACAGCTATACTGTGTTGGCTGAGCTCACAGCTGTACTGTGTTGGCTGGGTCCACAGCTATACTGTGTTGGCTGGGCCCACAGCTATACTGTGTTGGCTGGGCCCACAGCTATTCTGTGTTGGCTGTGCTCACTGTGCTGGCTGGGCCCACAGTTATACTATGTTGGCGGGGCCCACAGTTATACTGTGTTGGCTGGGCCCACAGTTATACTGTGTTGGCTGGGCCCACAGTTATACTGTGTTGGCTGGGCCCACAGTTATACTGTGTTGGCTGGGCTCACAGTTATACTGTGTTGGCTGGGCCCACAGTTATACTGTGTTGGCTGGGCCCACAGTTATACTGTGTTGGCGGGGCCCACAGTTATACTATGTTGGCGGGGCCCACAGTTATAGTGTGTTGGCTGGGCCCACAGTTATACTGTGTTGGCTGGGCCCACTGTGTTGGCTGGGCCCACAGGTGTTCACTGTGTTCACTGTGATTATTATTATTATACGACCATGCTGGTCATCTATGAACATTTGAACATCTTGGCCATGTTCTGTTATAATCTCCACCCGGCACAGCCAGAAGAGGACTGGCCACCCCACATAGCCTGGTTCCTCTCTAGGTTTCTTCCTAGGTTTTGGCCTTTCTAGGGAGTTTTTCCTAGCCACCGTGCTTCTACACCTGCATTGCTTGCTGTTTGGGGTTTTAGGCTGGGTTTCTGTACAGCACTTTGAGATATCAGCTGATGTACGAAGGGCTATATAAATAAATTTGATTTGATTTGATTTGGGCCCACAGCTATACTGTGTTGGCTGGGCTCACAACTATACTGTGTTGGCTGGGCTCACAACTATACTGTGTTGGCTGGGCCCACTGTGTTGGCTGGGCCCACAGGGCCACCAGCCATACTGTGTTGGCTGGGCCCACAGCCATACTGTGTTGGCTGGGCCCACAGCTATACTGTGTTGGCTGGGCCCACAGCTATACTGTGTTGGCTGGGCTCACAGCCATACTGTGTTGGCTGGGCCCACAGCCATACTGTGTTGGCTGGGCCCACAGCTATACTGTGTTGGCTGGGCTCACAGCCATACGGTGTTGGCTGGGCTCACAGCCATACTGTGTTGGCTGGGCCCACAGCTATACTGTGTTGGCTGGGCCCACAGCTATACTGTGTTGGCTGGGCTCACAGCCATACTGTGTTGGCTGGGCCCACAGCCATACTGTGTTGGCTGGGCCCACAGCTATACTGTGTTGGCTGGGCTCACAGCCATACTGTGTTGGCTGGGCTCACAGCCATACTGTGTTGGCTGGGCCCACAG
This sequence comes from Oncorhynchus kisutch, assembly GCF_002021735.2. Classification (NCBI taxonomy): domain Eukaryota; kingdom Metazoa; phylum Chordata; class Actinopteri; order Salmoniformes; family Salmonidae; genus Oncorhynchus; species Oncorhynchus kisutch. The sequence continues at coordinate 244,267 of NW_022265686.1, read as the reverse complement.
CTATACTGTGTTGGCTGAGTCCACAGCTATACTATACTGCTCACACAAGGACGAGGACTCTCCAAACAGTCACTCCTGCTTCTAGGACGTGCTATCGTAGTACACTTGTAGTTCTGCTTTGCACCTGATTTCCTAACTGCTGGTTTGATTGCAGTTCAGTTAACAACCAGCAGGTGTCACTGTGACACTGTGTGAAGTCCTCTCATTCACTGACGCTGCAACGGTCAATGTCCCCACTATTTTCAAACATCCAAAATGTCTTCCTCTGTCTCAGTGTTTCCTCTGATCTTGTTCCAGGAGGAGGGAACCATCCCTTACTGGTGCCCTATGACACGCTCACCGCCAGAGAGAAATACAAAGACAGAGGAAAAGCCCAAGACATTCTCAAGTTCTTTCAGATAAATGGCTACACTGTGTCCAGGTGAGGATGGTTACACTGTGTCCAGGTGAGGATGGTTATACTGTGTCCAGGTGAGGATGGCTACACTGTGTCCAGGTGAGGATGGCTACACTGTGTCCAGGTGAGGATGGTTATACTGGGTCCAGGTGAGAATGGTTATACTGTGTCCAGGTGAGGATGTGTCCAGGTGAGGATGGTTACACTGTATCCAGGTGAGGATGGTTATACTGTGTCCAGGTGAGGATGGTTAGACTGTGTCCAGGTGAGGATGGTTAGACTGTGTCCAGGTGATGATGGTTATTCTGTGTCCAGGTGAGGATGACTATACTGTGTCCAGGTGAGGATGGTTAGACTGTGTCCAGGTGAGGATGGTTATTCTGTGTCCAGGTGAGGATGGTTATTCTGTGTCCAGGTGAGGATGGCTATACTGAGTCCAGGTGAGGATGGTAAGACTGTGTCCAGGTGAGGATGGCTATACTGTGTCCAGGTGAGGATGGTTAGACTGTGTCCAGGTGAGGATGTGTCCAGGTGAGGATGGTTATACTGTGTCCAGGTGAGGATGGTTATACTGTGTCCAGGTGAGGATGTGTCCAGGTGAGGATGGTTACACTGTGTCCAGGTGAGGATGGTTATACTGTGTCCAGGTGAGGATGGCTACACTGTGTCCAGGTGAGGATGGTTATACTGTGTCCAGGTGAGGATGGCTACACTGTGTCCAGGTGAGGATGGTTATACTGGGTCCAGGTGAGAATGGTTATACTGTGTCCAGGTGAGGATGTGTCCAGGTGAGGATGGTTACACTGTGTCCAGGTGAGGATGGCTATACTGTGTCCAGGTGAGGATGGTTAGACTGTGTCCAGGTGAGGATGGTTAGACTGTGTCCAGGTGATGATGGTTATTCTGTGTCCAGGTGAGGATGACTATACTGTGTCCAGGTGAGGATGGTTAGACTGTGTCCAGGTGAGGATGGTTATTCTGTGTCCAGGTGAGGATGGCTATACTGTGTCCAGGTGAGGATGGTTATACTGTGTCCAGGTGAGGATGGCTATACTGAGTCCAGGTGAGGATGGTTAGACTGTGTCCAGGTGAGGATGGCTATACTGTGTCCAGGTGAGGATGGTTAGACTGTGTCCAGGTGAGGATGTGTCCAGGTGAGGATGGTTATACTGTGTCCAGGTGAGGATGGTTATACTGTGTCCAGGTGAGGATGTGTCCAGGTGAGGATGGTTACACTGTGTCCAGGTGAGGATGGTTATACTGTGTCCAGGTGAGGATGGTTATACTGTGTCCAGGTGAGGATGTGTCCAGGTGAGGATGGTTACACTGTGTCCAGGTGAGGATGGTTAGACTGTGTCCAGGTGAGGATG
>NW_022265686.1:142500-237500 GCF_002021735.2 Oncorhynchus kisutch | reverse complement strand
GATGTTGGGACACCACCGGAAGGAGAGAGCGTTCCTCACGAGCAGCAGATGAAGTTTTTGGAAAGGTGAGATTGACGCCGGCCTGCCACCATGTCCCACCACCTCAACAACCGAACACACAAACATCAACCTCAGAAGACCAAATAGCATTTACCCAATATACTGAGCTCCAACCGTAGTGGGACAAATCAAATCAGTTTATTAGTTTATTAGTCACGCGAATTACAGGCTTACAGGCTCTAACCAACAGTGCAAAAATGGTATTAGATGAACAATAGGTAAGTAAAGAAATAAAACAACAGTAAAAAGACAGGCTATAAAAGTAGAGAGGCTATATACAGTAGAGGCTATATACAGTAGAGAGGCTATATACAGTAGAGAGGCTATATACAGTAGAGAGGCTATATACAGTAGAGAGGCTATATACAGTAGAGGCTATATACAGTAGAGAGGCTATATACAGTAGAGGCTATATACAGTAGAGAGGCTATATACAGTAGAGGGGCTATATACAGTAGAGAGGCTATATACAGTAGAGAGGCTATATACAGTAGAGAGGCTATATACAGTAGAGAGGCTATATACAGTAGAGGGGCTATATACAGTAGAGAGGCTGTATACAGTAGAGAGGCTATATACAGTAGAGAGGCTATATACAGTAGAGAGGCTATATACAGTAGAGAGGCTATATACAGTAGAGGGGCTATATACAGTAGAGAGGCTGTATACAGTAGAGAGGCTATATACAGTAGAGAGACTATATACAGTAGAGAGGTTATATACAGTAGAGAGACTATATACAGTAGAGGCTATATACAGTAGAGAGGCTATATACAGTAGAGGGGCTATATACAGTAGAGAGGCTATATACAGTAGAGAGGTTATATACAGTAGAGAGGTTATATACAGTAGAGAGGCTATATACAGTAGAGGCTATATACAGTAGAGAGGCTATATACAGTAGAGAGGCTATATACAGTAGAGAGGCTATATACAGTAGAGAGGTTATATACAGTAGAGAGGCTATACACAGTAGAGAGGCTATATACAGTAGAGAGGCTATATACAGTAGAGAGGCTATATACAGTAGAGAGGCTATATACAGTAGAGAGGTTATATACAGTAGAGAGGCTATATACAGTAGAGAGGCTATATACAGTAGAGAGGCTATATACAGTAGACAGGCTATATACAGTAGAGAGGTTATATACAGTAGAGAGGCTATATACAGTAGAGAGGCTATATACAGTAGAGAGGCTATATACAGTAGAGAGGTTATATACAGTAGAGGCTATATACAGTAGAGAAGCTATATACAGTAGAGAGGTTATATACAGTAGAGAGGTTATATACAGTAGAGGCTATATACAGTAGAGAGGCTATATACAGTAGAGAGGTTATATACAGTAGAGGTTATATACAGTAGAGAGGTTATATACAGTAGAGGCTATATACAGTAGAGAGGTTATATACAGTAGAGAGGTTATATACAGTAGAGGCTATATACAGTAGAGAGGCTATATACAGTAGAGGGGCTATATACAGTAGAGAGGCTATATACAGTAGAGCGGCTATATACAGTAGAGGGGTTATATACAGTAGAGGCTATATACAGTAGAGAGGCTGTATACAGTAGAGAGGCTATATACAGTAGACAGGCTATATACAGTAGAGAGGCTATATACAGTAGAGAGGCTATATACAGTAGAGAGGCTATATACAGTAGAGAGGCTATATACAGTAGAGGCTATATACAGTAGAGAGGCTATATACAGTAGAGAGGCTATATACAGTAGAGAGGCTATATACAGTAGAGAGGCTATATACAGTAGAGAGGCTATACACAGTAGAGAGGCTATACACAGTAGAGAGGCTATATACAGTAGAGGCTATATACAGTAGAGAGGCTATATACAGTAGAGGGGCTACATACAGTAGAGAGGCTATATACAGTAGAGGCTATATACAGTAGAGAGGCTATATACAGTAGAGGGGCTACATACAGTAGAGAGGCTATATACAGTAGAGAGGCTATATACAGTAGAGAGGCTATATACAGTAGAGAGGCTATATACATTAGAGGCTATATACAGTAGAGAGGCTATATACAGTAGAGGGGCTACATACAGTAGAGAGACTATATACAGTAGAGGCTATATACAGTAGAGGCTATATACAGTAGAGAGGCAATATACAGTAGAGAGGCTATATACATTAGAGAGGCTATATACAGTAGAGAGGCTACATACAGTAGAGAGGCTATATACAGTAGAGAGGCTATATACAGTAGAGAGGCTATATACAGTAGAGAGGCTATATACAGTAGAGAGGCTATACACAGTAGAGAGGCTATACACAGTAGAGAGGCTATATACAGTAGAGAGGCTATATACAGTAGAGGCTATATACAGTAGAGAGGCTATATACAGTAGAGGGGCTACATACAGTAGAGAGGCTATATACAGTAGAGGCTATATACAGTAGAGAGGCTATATACAGTAGAGGGGCTACATACAGTAGAGAGGCTATATACAGTAGAGAGGCTATATACAGTAGAGAGGCTATATACAGTAGAGGCTATATACAGTAGAGAGGTTATATACAGTAGAGGGGCTACATACAGTAGAGGCTATATACAGTAGAGGCTATATACAGTAGAGGCTATATACAGTAGAGAGGCTATATACAGTAGAGAGGCTATATACAGTAGAGAGGCTACATACAGTAGAGAGGCTATATACAGTAGAGAGGCTATATACAGTAGAGGGGTTATATACAGTAGAGAGGCTACATACAGTAGAGAGGCTATATACAGTAGAGGGGTTATATACAGTAGAGAGGCTACATACAGTAGAGAGGCTATATACAGTAGAGGGGCTATATACAGTAGAGGGGTTATATACAGTAGAGAGGCTATATACAGTAGAGAGGCTATATACAGTAGAGAGGCTATATACAGTAGAGGGGTTATATACAGTAGATAGGCTATATACAGTAGAGAGGCTACATACAGTAGAGAGGCTATATACAGTAGAGGCTATATACAGTAGAGGCTATATACAGTAGAGAGGCTATATACAGTAGAGAGGTTATATACAGTAGAGGGGCTATATACAGTAGAGAGGCTATATACAGTAGAGAGGCTATATACAGTAGAGGCTATATACAGTAGAGAGGCTATATACAGTAGAGGCTATATACAGTAGAGGCTATATACAGTAGAGAGGCTGTATACAGTAGAGAGGCTATATACAGTAGAGAGGCTATATACAGTAGAGAGGCTATATACAGTAGAGAGGCTATATACAGTAGAGAGGCTATATACAGTAGAGAGGCTATATACAGTAGAGGCTATATACAGTAGAGAGGCTATATACAGTAGAGAGGCTATATACAGTAGAGAGGCTATATACAGTAGAGAGGCTATACACAGTAGAGAGGCTATACACAGTAGAGAGGCTATATACAGTAGAGAGGCTATATACAGTAGAGGCTATATACAGTAGAGAGGCTATATACAGTAGAGGGGCTACATACAGTAGAGAGGCTATATACAGTAGAGGCTATATACAGTAGAGAGGCTATATACAGTAGAGGGGCTACATACAGTAGAGAGGCTATATACAGTAGAGAGGCTATATACAGTAGAGAGGCTATATACAGTAGAGAGGCTATATACATTAGAGGCTATATACAGTAGAGAGGCTATATACAGTAGAGGGGCTACATACAGTAGAGAGACTATATACAGTAGAGGCTATATACAGTAGAGGCTATATACAGTAGAGAGGCAATATACAGTAGAGAGGCTATATACATTAGAGAGGCTATATACAGTAGAGAGGCTACATACAGTAGAGAGGCTATATACAGTAGAGAGGCTATATACAGTAGAGAGGCTATATACAGTAGAGAGGCTATACACAGTAGAGAGGCTATACACAGTAGAGAGGCTATATACAGTAGAGAGGCTATATACAGTAGAGGCTATATACAGTAGAGAGGCTATATACAGTAGAGGGGCTACATACAGTAGAGAGGCTATATACAGTAGAGGCTATATACAGTAGAGAGGCTATATACAGTAGAGGGGCTACATACAGTAGAGAGGCTATATACAGTAGAGGGGTTATATACAGTAGAGAGGCTATATACAGTAGAGAGGCTATATACAGTAGAGGCTATATACAGTAGAGGCTATATACAGTAGAGAGGCTATATACAGTAGAGAGGCTATATACAGTAGAGAGGCTACATACAGTAGAGAGGCTATATACAGTAGAGAGGCTATATACAGTAGAGGGGTTATATACAGTAGAGAGGCTACATACAGTAGAGAGGCTATATACAGTAGAGGGGTTATATACAGTAGAGAGGCTACATACAGTAGAGAGGCTATATACAGTAGAGGGGCTATATACAGTAGAGGGGTTATATACAGTAGAGAGGCTATATACAGTAGAGAGGCTATATACAGTAGAGAGGCTATATACAGTAGAGGGGTTATATACAGTAGATAGGCTATATACAGTAGAGAGGCTACATACAGTAGAGAGGCTATATACAGTAGAGGCTATATACAGTAGAGGCTATATACAGTAGAGAGGCTATATACAGTAGAGAGGTTATATACAGTAGAGGGGCTATATACAGTAGAGAGGCTATATACAGTAGAGAGGCTATATACAGTAGAGGCTATATACAGTAGAGAGGCTATATACAGTAGAGGCTATATACAGTAGAGGCTATATACAGTAGAGAGGCTGTATACAGTAGAGAGGCTATATACAGTAGAGAGGCTATATACAGTAGACAGGCTATATACAGTAGAGAGGCTACATACAGTAGAGGGGCTATAACAGTAGAGGCTATATACAGTAGAGGCTATATACAGTAGTGACTATATACAGTAGAGGCTATATACAGTAGTGACTATATACAGTAGAGGCTATATACAGTAGAGAGGCTATAACAGTAGAGGCTATATACAGTAGAGGCTATATACCGTAGTGACTATATACAGTAGAGGCTATATACAGTAGCGAGGCTATATACAGTAGAGGATATATACAGTAGAGAGGCTATATACAGTAGAGAGGTAATATACAGTAGAGAGGCTATATACAGTAGAGAGGCTATATACAGTAGAGAGGCTATATACAGTAGAGGCTATATACAGTAGAGAGGCTATATACAGTAGAGGCTATATACAGTAGAGGCTATATACAGTAGAGAGGCTGTATACAGTAGAGAGGCTACATACAGACACTGGTAAGTCAGGCAGATTGAGGTAGTATGTACATGTAGATATGGTTAAAGTGACTATGCATATATGATGAACAGAGAGTAGCAGTAGCGTAAGTGACACATGTTGGGTTGTTTGGGCTCCGTACTCCAGCACTTTGGACTCGAAATGATACAATTACTATGAGGTTAAAGTGCAGCCTGTCAGCTTTAATTTCCATATCAGGTGAGAAAGTGACAGAGGCTTAAATATCATACCTCCCCAAAATGCCATATCCTCTGTTATTGTAATGTTGAGAGGTTAGCATGTCTTGGGGGCATGCTAACCTCGCTTGTTATTGTAATGGTGAGGGGTTAGCATGTCTTGGAGGTATGCTAACCTCGCTTGTTATTGTAATGACGAGAGGTTAGCATGTCTTGGGGGTATGCTAACCTCCCCTGTTATTGTAATGATGAGAGGTTAACATGTCTTGGAGGTATGCTAACCTCCCCTGTTATTGTAATGATGAGAGGTTAGCATGTCTTGGAGGTATGCTAACCTCCCCTGTTATTATAATGATGAGAGGTTAGCATGTCTTGGAGGTATGCTAACCTCCCTTGTTATTGTAATGGTGAGAGGTTAGCATGTCTTGGAGGTATGCTAACCTCCCCTGTTATTATAATGATGAGAGGTTAGCATGTCTTGGAGGTATGCTAACCTCCCTTGTTATTGTAATGATGAGAGGTTAGCATGTCTTGGGGGTATGCTAACCTCCCCTGCTATTGTAATGATGAGAGGTTAGCATGTCTTGGAGGTATGCTAACCTCCATTGTTATTGTAATGATGAGATGTTAGCATTTCTTGGAGGTATGCTAACCTCCCTTGTTATTGTAATGATGAGAGGTTAGCGAAGAGAAGCAACACAGACTGGTTACCGGACAGGAGATGACCTTCGTCTCTCTGAGAAGCTAGAGTCTTTCACGTTCACCTGATGAACTATTTCTGACCCGTGAGACTAATGGGAACCCTGGGCTCCCTTAGGTGGTCCTGCCATTGGTCGACCAGTACTTCAAGAATCACCGCCTCTACTTCCTGTCCACGGCCATCCGACCAATCAGCAGCGGGGGCCACGCCTCTAATAAGGAGAAGGAGATGGTGACAAGGTGAGAGATTATACATAGATTCGCATGTCCAATGCATTGCTTCAGTCTCTGTAGTACAATATTAATACATGGAATGGGATTGGTGCTGTGGGATTGTTTAACGTGCTCTTTGACGAGGTCGGGTTTCAGATGTTTTCAGAAGATGGGCAGGGGACTCTGTTGTCTTAGTTTTAGGGGGAAGCTAGTTCCCCCTTTGGGGGTGCCAGGAGCACAGTGTTGTTTTGAAACCCTGGACTGTAGCTCTAGTCCTGACACAGTGTTGCTTTGAAACACTAGACTGTAGCTCTAGTCCTGACACTGTTGTTTTGAAACCCTGGACTGTAGCTCTAGTCCTGACACAGTGTTGCTTTGAAACCCTGGACTGTAGCTCTAGTCCTGACACTGTTGTTTTGAAACCCTGGACTGTAGCTCTAGTCCTGACACAGTGTTGCTTTGAAACCCTGGACTGTAGCTCTAGTCCTGACACTGTTGTTTTGAAACCCTGGACTGTAGCTCTGTAGATGTGTAAATCTGAGTGATTCAGACATCACTCGCTCTTATAAAGCAGACTATTCTTCTTCAAGTTGCGTCACTTGATTATCTTGTCTTTGTTTCCTCTCTTTCCTCTTACATTTTCTTCATCTTCTCTTTAGTCTGTTCTGCAAACTGGGACTTCTTGTCAGACACAGGATATCATTGTTTGGTAAGAAGGCTGTGAAAAGTGTGCTTCTAAGGATAGTGTGGACATTTGGGATGTTTCCCAAATGACTCCCTATTCCCTATGTAGTGCACTACTTTTGACCAAATCCCTATGCACTATAAAGGGTGCCATTTGGAACACCCCCTATAGTTTAATGCTGGGTCTAATACCCCAAACCCTGTTCCCAGCTCCTACCCCTGTTCCCAGCTCCTACCCCTTGTCCCAGCTCCTATCCCTGGTTCCCTACCCCTGGTCCCAGCTCCTACCCCTGGTTCCAGCTCCTACCCCTGGCCCCAGCACCTACCCCTGGTCCCAGCTCCTAACCCTGGTTTCAGCTCCTATCCCTGACCCCCAGCTCCTAACCCTGTTCCCAGCTCCTAACCCTGGCCCCAGCTCCTACCCCTGGCCCCAGCTCCTACCCCTGGCCCCAGCTCCTACCCCTGGCCCCAGCTCCTACCCATGGACCCAGCTCCAACCCCTGATTCCAGATCTTACCCCTGGTCCCAGCTCCTACCCCTGGTCCCAGCTCTTGGTCCCAGCTCTTACCCCTGGTTCCAGCTCCTACCCCTGACCCCCAGCTCCTAACCCTAGACCCAGCTCCTACCCTTGGCCCCAGCTCCTACCCCTGGTCCCAGCTCCTACCCCTGGTTCCAGCTCCTACCCCTGGTCCCAGCTCCTAACCATTGTCCCAGCTCCTATCCCTGGTCCCAGCTCCTACCCCTGGTCCCAGAGCCTACCCCTGGCCCCAGCTCCTACCCATGGCCCCAGCTCCTACCCCTGGTTCCAGATCTTACCCATGGTGCCAGCTCCTACCCCAGGTCCCAGCTCCAGCTCTTGGTTCCAGATCCTACCCCAGGTCCCAGCTCCTACCCCTGGTCCCAGCTCCTACCCCTGGACCCCAGCTCCTACCCCTGGTCCCCAGCTCCTACCCCTGACCCCCAGCGCCTACCCCTGGTCCCAGCTCCTACCCCTGGGCCCAGCTCCTACCCCTTGGGCCCAGCTCCTACCCCTTGGGCCCAGCTCCTACCCCTTGGTCCCAGCTCCAGCTCTTGGTCCCAGCTCCAGGTCTTGGTCCCAGCTCTTAGTCTCAGCTCCTACCCCTGGTCCCAGCTCCTACCCCTAGCCAGCTCCAGCTCTTGGGCTCAGCTCCTTCCCCTGTCCCCAGACCTACCCCTGGCCCCAGCTCCTACCCCTGGTTCCGGCTCCTTCCCCTGGTCCCAGCTCCTACCCCTGACTCCCGACTCCTACCCCTGGTTTCAGCTCCTACCCCTGGCCCCAGCTCCTACCCCTGGTTCCAGCTCCTTTCCTTGGCCCCAGCTCCTACCCCTGGTCCCAGGTCTTGGTCCCAGCTCCTAACCCTGGTCCCATCTCCTACCCCTGGTCCCAGCTCCTAACCCTGGTCCCAGCTCCTACCCCTGGTCCCAGCTCCTACCCCTGGCCCCAGCTCCTACCCCTGGCCCCAGCCCCTACCCATGGACCCAGCTCCAACCCCTGATTCCAGATCTTACCCCTGGTCCCAGCTCCTACCCCTGGTCCCAGCTCTTGGTCCCAGCTCTTACCCCTGGTTCCAGCTCCTACCCCTGAACCCCAGCTCCTAACCCTAGACCCAGCTCCTACCCCTGGTCCCAGCTCCTAACCCTGGTCCCAGCTCCTACCCCTGGTTCCAGCTCCTACCCCTGGTCCCAGCTCCTAACCATGGTCCCAGCTCCTATCCCTGGTCCCAGCTCCTACCCCTTGGTCCCAGCTCCTACCCCTGGTCCCAGAGCCTACCCCTGGCCCCAGCTCCTACCCCTGGTTCCAGCTCCTTTCCTTGGCCCCAGCTCCTACCCCTGGTCCCAGGTCTTGGTCCCAGCTCCTAACCCTGGTCCCATCTCCTACCCCTGGTCCCAGCTCCTAACCCTGGTCCCAGCTCCTACCCCTGGTCCCAGCTCCTACCCCTGGCCCAAGCTCCTACCCATGGCCCCAGCTCCTACCCCTGGTTCCAAATCTTACCCCTGGTGCCAGCTCCTACCCCTGGTCCCAGCTCCAGCTCTTGGTCCCAGCTCCTACCCCTGATCCCCAGCTCCTACCCCTGGCCCCAGCTCCTACCCCTGGTTCCAGCTCCTTTCCTTGGCCCCAGCTCCTACCCCTGGTCCCAGGTCTTGGCCCCAGCTCCTAACCCTGGTCCCATCTCCTACCCCTGGTCCCAGCTCCTAACCCTGGTCCCAGCTCCTACCCCTGGTCCCAGCTCCTACCCCTGGCCCCAGCTCCTACCCCTGGCCCCAGCCCCTACCCATGGACCCAGCTCCAACCCCTGATTCCAGATCTTACCCCTGGTCCCAGCTCCTACCCCTGGTCCCAGCTCTTGGTCCCAGCTCTTACCCCTGGTTCCAGCTCCTACCCCTGAACCCCAGCTCCTAACCCTAGACCCAGCTCCTACCCTTGGCCCCAGCTCCTACCCCTGGTCCCAGCTCCTACCCCTGGTTCCAGCTCCTACCCCTGGTCCCAGCTCCTAACCATGGTCCCAGCTCCTATCCCTGGTCCCAGCTCCTACCCCTGGTCCCAGCTCCTACCCCTGGTCCCAGAGCCTACCCCTGGCCCCAGCTCCTACCCATGGCCCCAGCTCCTACCCCTGGTTCCAGATCTTACCCATGGTGCCAGCTCCTACCCCAGGTCCCAGCTCCAGCTCTTGGTTCCAGATCCTACCCCAGGTCCCAGCTCCTACCCCTGGTCCCAGCTCCTACCCCTGGACCCCAGCTCCTACCCCTGGTCCCCAGCTCCTACCCCTGACCCCCAGCGCCTACCCCTGGTCCCAGCTCCTACCCTTGGGCCCAGCTCCTACCCCTTGGGCCCAGCTCCTACCCCTTGGTCCCAGCTCCAGCTCTTGGTCCCAGCTCCAGGTCTTGGTCCCAGCTCTTAGTCTCAGCTCCTACCCCTGGTCCCAGCTCCTACCCCTAGCCAGCTCCAGCTCTTGGGCTCAGCTCCTTCCCCTGTCCCCAGACCTACCCCTGGCCCCAGCTCCTACCCCTGGTTCCGGCTCCTTCCCCTGGTCCCAGCTCCTACCCCTGACTCCCGACTCCTACCCCTGGTTTCAGCTCCTACCCCTGGCCCCAGCTCCTACCCCTGGTTCCAGCTCCTTTCCTTGGCCCCAGCTCCTACCCCTGGTCCCAGGTCTTGGTCCCAGCTCCTAACCCTGGTCCCATCTCCTACCCCTGGTCCCAGCTCCTAACCCTGGTCCCAGCTCCTACCCCTGGTCCCAGCTCCTACCCCTGGCCCAAGCTCCTACCCATGGCCCCAGCTCCTACCCCTGGTTCCAAATATTACCCCTGGTGCCAGCTCCTACCCCTGGTCCCAGCTCCAGCTCTTGGTCCCAGCTCCTACCCCTGATCCCCAGCTCCAGCCCCTGGTGCCATCTCCTACCCCTGGTCCCAGCTCCAGCTCTTGGTCCCAGCTCCTACCCCTGATCCCCAGCTCCAGCTCTTGGTCCCAGCTCCAGCTCTTGGTCCCATCTCCTACCCAAGGTCCCAGCTCCTACCCCAGGTCCCAGCTCCTACCCCTGGTCCCAGCACCTACAACTGGTCCCAGCTCCTACCCCTGGGCCCAGCTCCTACCCCTTGGTCCCAGCTCCAGCTCTTGGTCCCAGCTCCAGCTCTTGGTCTCAGCTCCAGCTCTTGGTCCCAGCTCCTACCCCTGGCCCCAGCTCCTACCCCTGGTCCCAGCGCCTACCCCTGGTCCCAGCTCCTACCCCTGGTCCCAGCTCCTACCGCTGGTTCCAGCTCCAGCTCTTGGGCCCAGCTCCTACCCCTGGCCCCAGATCCTACCCCTGGCCCCAGCTCCTACCCTTGGCCCCACCTCCTACCCCTGGCCCCAGCTCCTACCCCAGGTCCCAGCTCCTACCTCTTGTCCCAGCTCCTTCCCCTGGTCCCAGCTCCTACCCCTGACCCCCAGCTCCTACCCCTGCCCCCTACCCCTGTTTCCAGCTCCTACCCCTGGTCCCAGCTCCTGCCCCCTACCCCTGGCCCCAGCTCCTACCCCTGGTCCCAGCTCCTACCCCTGTTTCCAGCCCCTACCCCTGGTCCCAGCACCTACCCCTGCCCCCTACCCCTGGTCCCAGCTCCTACCCCTGACCCCCAGCTCCTACCCCTGCCCCCTACCCCTGGCCCCAGCTCCTACCCCTGACCCCCAGCTCCTACCCCTGGTTCCAGCTCCTACCCCTGCCCCCTACCCCTGTTTCCAGCTCCTACCCCTGGTCCCAGCTCCTACCCCCACCCCCTACCCCTGGCCCCAGCTCCTACCCCTGACCCCCAGCTCCTACCCCTGCCCCCTACCCCTGTTTCCAGCTCCTACCCCTGGTCCCAGCTCCTACCCCTGGCCCCAGCTCCTACCCCTGACCCCCATCTCCTACCCCTGACCCCCAGCTCCTACCCCTGGTTCCAGCTCCTACCCCTGCCCCCTACCCCTGTTTCCAGCTCCTCCCCCTGACCCCCAGCTCCTCCCCCTGTTCCCAGCTCCTCCCCCTGTTTCCAGCTCCTACCCCTGTCCCCTACCCCTGGCCCCATCTCCTACCCCTGTCCCCAGCTCCTACCCCTGTCCCCAGCTCCTACCCCTGTCCCCAGCTCCTCTCTATAGGCACTTAAAATACTGCAGATGCCTGTGAAGCATGCAACGTTTTCTAAGCCGATTAGACAGAATGCTCTGGCTATGCATGGGAGTAAAGTGTAGTTCCTGTGCTGTTTGTCATGTTTGAAAGCCCCAATCCATTTAATAACACGCTGAGTAAAGCTGTTATCACCTATTTCAGTGATTTATTTCCTCTTTAAATGCTCACTCATAGACATTCATTTGGTCAAATAAATGAAACAATTCAAACTAACCTGGTGTTAGAAAACTTTTCTGAATTGGTAAACACATCAACACTTCCCCCCTTGCTATGTCATTACCTTTTCAAACTGCTTCTCGAGGACCCCCCCCCCCCCCAAACGTTTCACTTTGTAAATACATGGATCTGTTGGGGGGGGGGGGGGGGGGGTGTCCCCCGGTTTGAAAAGCCCTGCCTTAGGTCTAGGTTACTGGTGTTTTATATTGGAAGTGTGTGATCTGTCCATCTAAACCTACATGAGTGTGGTCTTCAGTAGTATCAGTACACTGGACTCTGTGGTTCTGTCTCAGCTCTACACTGGACTCTGTGGTTCTGTCTCAGCTCTACACTGGACTCTGTGGTTCTGTATCCATGCATGTCTCAGCTCTACACTGGACCCTGTGGTTCTGTATCCATGCATGTCTCAGCTCTACACTGGACTCTGTGGTTCTGTATCCATGCATGTCTCAGCTCTACACTGGACTCTGTGGTTCTGTATCCATGCATGTCTCAGCTCTACACTGGACTCTGTGGTTCCGTATCCATGCTTGCCTCAGCTCGTCTATATGCTGTGGTTCCGTATCCATGCTTTTCTCAGCTCGTCTATATGCTGTGGTTCCGTATCCATGCTTGTCTCAGCTCGTCTATATGCCGTGGTGCTACAGGACTACTCATGCTGTAACACTGCCTCATGTCTCCACACAGGAAGCCATGCTACCTCCATAGTCAACTGTCTTCACATACTGGGCCAGACACTGGACGCCAGGTGAGTGACAACATGAACCCTATTCATATAGAAGTCATATTGAGTGTGTTTGGATCCCCATTAGCTGATGTCATGATGTGGTAAAAGTTGTTTTTCTCAACATGTTGTTTCACCATTACCCTCTGGGTTTAGAATCCAGCCATCTCTCAACATGTTGTTGCACCATTACCCACCTGATTTAGAATCCAGCCATCTCTCAACATGTTGTTGCACCATTACCCTCTGGATTTAGAATCCAGCCATCTCTTAACATGTTGTTTCACCATTACCCTCTGGGTTTAGAATCCAGCCATCTCTCAACATGTTGTTTCACCATTACCCTCTGGGTTTAGAATCCAGCCATCTCTCAATATGTTGTTTCACCATTACCCTCTGGGTTTAGAATCCAGCCCCGATACTGTGAGAATCCAGCCATCTCTCAACATGTTGTTTCACCATTACCCTCTGGGTTTAGAATCCAGCCATCTCTCAACATGTAGTTTCACCATTACCCTCTGGATTTAGAATCCAGCCATCTCTCAACATGTTGTCTGCATCCCCACAACCTGTGCATTTGAGAAAGCTTGGTGTGATTGTGAGTTAATGGTTGCTTTGGTATCTCCATTCATAATAATCTGTGCCATTAAGCAGACGATTTTATCCTGAACCACCTCGTGTGTGTGTGTGTGTGTGTGTGTGTATACATTTTAACTATGGGTGGCCCCGGGATTCGAACCCACAATCCTGGCGGTACCAGTGCCGTTCTCTACCAACTGATCGTAATATAATCCGTGTCTGTTCTCCAGGACGGTGATGAAGACGGGTCTGGAGACGGTGAAGGCGGCGTTGAGGGCGTTCTTCGACAACGCAGCAGAGGACTTAGAGAAGACTTTAGAGAACCTGAAACAGGGCCAGTTCACTCACAGTCACTCCCAGCCCAAAGGAGTCACCCAGATCATTAACTACACCAGCGTAGCCCTGCTCCCTGTCCTCTCCTCCCTGTTCGAACACATCGGGCAGAACCTCTTTGGGGAAGACCTCATATGTATGCATACCAGTAGATCAATTCACATTTGGATCATTTGTTTTTTTGCTGAACAAAACCTGATATAGGGGCAATTCCACCAAAGCCTGATGAGAGCTTGTAGCACCACCGATTGGCCAATGATGAAACTGCACTTACCTGTTGCTCAAACATGAGACAAGCCCTCATTAGGCATTGTTAATTAAAAAGGCCATCCCTGTATCTCACGAGACCAATCCTCTTTAGTCATTGTTAATTAAATAGGCCATCCCTGTATCTCACAAGACCAGTCCTCATTAGGCATTGTTAAATGAAAAGGCCATCCCTGTATCTCACACAAGACAAGGCCTCATTAGGCATTGTTAATTAAAAAGGCTATCCCTGTATCTCACGAGACCAGTCCTCATTAGGCATTGTTAATTAAAAAGGCCATCCATGTATCTCACAAAAGACAAGCCCTCATTAGGTCTGTACTGTAGGTCCTCTGTGTAAGGACACCGTCCTGTAAAGGTCATACTGTAGGTCCTCTGTGTAAGGACACCGTCCTGTAAAGGTCATACTGTAGGTCCTCTGTGTAAGGACACCGTCCTGTAAAGTTCATACTGTAGGTCCTCTGTGTAAGGACACCGTCCTGTGAAGGTCATACTGTAGTTCCTCTGTGTAAGGAGACTTCCCTTGTTGTCTTCACAGTGGATGATGTCCAGGTGGCCTGTTATAGGATCCTCAACAGCCTGTATAGTCTTGGTACCAACAACAGCATCTACGTAGAAAGGTAACGTCAAAATGAAATGCAATGTGAACACGATGATTCCTTAAGAGGAAGTCAATCACACAGTCAACTCGAGGTCATTTAGTAAGTTCACCATTCTGTGATTCTCACTGTTGAACATCGTAACAGTGTTCAACACAACGCTCTTTTCGTCATCATTCGATCTGATCCGTTATCATTCGATCTGATCCGTTATCATTTGATCTGATTCGTCATCGTTCGATCTGATCCGTCATCATTTCATCTGATCCTTTATCATTCGATCTGATCCGTCATCATTTTATCTGATCCGTTATCATTTGATCTGATTCGTCATCGTTCGATCTGATCCGTCATCATTTCATCTGATCCGTTATCATTTGATCTGATCCGCCATCATTTTATCTGATCCGTTATCATTCTGTCTGATCCGTTATCATTTGATCTGATCCGTTATCATTCGATCTGATCCATTATCATTTGATCTGATCCGTTATCATTCGATCTGATCCGTTATCATTCGATCTGATCCTTTATCATTTGATCTGATTCGTCATCATTCGATCTGATCCGTTATCATTCGATCTGATCCATTATCATTTGATCTGATCCGTTATCATTCGGTCTGATCCGTTATCATTCGGTCTGATCCGTTATCATTTGATCTGATCAGTCAACGGCAATTTTTTTTCTAAAGTCATCTGGTATCATTTCATTTCAACCCAATAAGCAAAAAAATTTAACCGTACCAATCTTCATGTTAAACTACTTTTACAAATGTCAAAATGAATTCAATGTGAATATGATGATTAAGAGGAAGATAGGGTCTCTTGGAACTGATCAGCTACCCAGCTGGTTGAAATGGATTCAAAATATATCATCCAACCAGTTACGCCATTCATGTCCATTACAGAAATGTAATTATGGGTTCAAGCAGAGAAGCTGGGTGAGACCCTATTGTATTTAATTAGGGGTTCGAGCAGAGAAGCTGGGTGAAACCCTATTGTATTTAATTAGGGGTTCGAGCAGAGAAGCTGGGTGAAACCCTATTGTATTTAATTTAGGGTTTGAGCAGAGAAGCTGGGTGAAACCCTATTGTATTTAATTATGGGTTCGAGCAGAGAAGCTGGGTGAAACCCTATTGTATTTAATTAGGGGTCGAGCAGAGAAGCTGGGTGAGACCCTATTGTATTTAATTATGGGTTCGAGCAGAGAAGCTGGGTGAAACCCTATTGTATTTAATTAGGGGTTCGAGCAGAGAAGCTGGGTGAAACCCTATTGTATTTAATTAGGGGTTCAAGCAGAGAAGCTGGGTGAAACCCTATTGTATTTAATTAGGGGTTCGAGCAGAGAAGTTGGGTGAGACCCTATTGTATTTAATTATGGGGTTCGAGCAGAGAAGCTGGGTTAAACCCTATTGTATTTAATTATGGGGTTCGAGCAGAGAAGCTGGATGAGACCCTATTGTATTTAATTATGGGATTCGAGCAGAGAAGCTGGGTGAGACCCTATTGTCTTTAATTAGGGGTTCAAGTAGAGAAGCTGGGTGAAACCCTATTGTCTTTAATTATGGGGTGTGAGCAGAGAAGCTGGGTGAAACCCTATTGTCTTTAATTAGGGGCCATGGAGCCAAACCGCTATGGAGCCAAACAGCTATGGAGCCAAACAGCTATGGAGCCAAACAGCCAAACGGCCATGGAGCCAAACGGCCATGGAGCCAAACAGCCAAACAGCCATGGAGCCAAACGGCCATGGAGCCAAACGGCTATGGAGCCAAGGAGCCAAGGAGCCAAACAGCCTAACGGCCATGGAGTCAAACGGCCATGGAGCCAAACAGCCTAACGGCCATGGAGCCAAAAGGCCATGGGAGCCAAACAGCCACGATAGCCAAACAGCCTAACGGCCATGGAGCCAAACAGCCTAACGGCCATGGAGCCAAACAGCCTGACGGCCATGGAGCCAAAAGGCCATGGAGCCAAACAGCCATGGAGCCAAACGGCCATGGAGCCAAACGGCTATGGAGCCAAACAGCCATGGAGCCAAACAGCCATGGAGCCAAACAGCCTAACGGCCATGGAGTCAGACGGCCATGGAACCAAACAGCCTAACGGCCATGGAGCCAAAAGGCCATGGAGCCAAACAGCCACGATAGGCAAACAGCCTAACGGCCATGGAGCCAAACAGCCATGGAGCCAAAAGGCCATGGAGCCAAAAGGCTATGGAGCCAAACGGCCATGGAGCCAAACGGCCATGGAGCCAAAAGGCCATGGAGCCAAACGGCCATGGAGCCAAACCGCCATGGAGCCAAAAGGCCATGGAGCCAAACAGCCATGGAGCCAAACATCCAAACAGCCATGGAGCCAAACAGCCATGGAGCCAAACAGCCATGGAGCCAAACGGCCATGGAGCCAAACAGCTATGGAGCCAAGGAGCCAAACAGCCTAACGGCCATGGAGTCAAACGGCTATGGATCCAAACAGCCTAACGGCCATGGAGCCAAACAGCCATGGAGCCTAACGGCCATGGAGCCAAACGGCCATGGAGCCAAACGGCCATGGAGCCAAAAGGCCATGGAGCCAAAAGGCCATGGAGCCTAACGGCCATGGAGCCAAAAGACCATGGAGCCTAACGGCCATGGAGCCAAACGGCCATGGAGCCAAAAGGCCATGGAGCCAAACAGCCATGGAGCCAAACAGCCATGGAGCCAAACATCCAAACAGCCATGGAGCCATGGAGCCAAACGGCCATGGAGCCAAACATCCAAACAGCCATGGAGCCAACGGCCATGGAGCCAAAAGGCCATGGAGCCTAACGGCCATGGAGCCTAACGGCCATGGAGCCAAAAGCCATGGAGCCAAAAGGCCATGGAGCCAAACAGCCATGGAGCCTAACGGCCATGGAGCCAAACGGCCATGGAGCCAAACGGCCATGGAGCCAAAAGGCCATGGAGCCTAACGGCCATGGAGCCTAACGGCCATGGAGCCTAACGGCCATGGAGCCAAAAGCCATGGAGCCAAAAGGCCATGGAGCCAAACAGCCATGGAGCCTAACGGCCATGGAGCCAAACGGCCATGGAGCCAAACGGCCATGGAGCCAAAAGGCCATGGAGCCTAACGGCCATGGAGCCTAACGGCCATGGAGCCTAACGGCCATGGAGCCAAAAGCCATGGAGCCAAAAGGCCATGGAGCCAAACAGCCATGGAGCCTAACGGCCATGGAGCCAAACGGCCATGGAGCCAAACGGCCATGGAGCCTAACGGCCATGGAGCCAAAAGGCCATGGAGCCTAACGGCCATGGAGCCAAAAGGCCATGGAGCCTAACGGCCATGGAGCCAAACGGCCATGGAGCCAAAAGGCCATGGAGCCAAACAGCCATGGAGCCAAACAGCCATGGAGCCAAACATCCAAACAGCCATGGAGCCATGGAGCCAAACGGCCATGGAGCCAAACATCCAAACAGCCATGGAGCCAACGGCCATGGAGCCAAAAGGCCATGGAGCCTAACGGCCATGGAGCCTAACGGCCATGGAGCCAAAAGCCATGGAGCCAAAAGGCCATGGAGCCAAACAGCCATGGAGCCTAACGGCCATGGAGCCAAACGGCCATGGAGCCAAACGGCCATGGAGCCAAAAGGCCATGGAGCCTAACGGCCATGGAGTCAAAAGGCCATGGAGCCTAACGGCCATGGAGCCAAAAGGCCATGGAGCCTAACGGCCATGGAGCCAAACGGCCATGGAGCCAAAAGGCCATGGAGCCAAACAGCCATGGAGCCAAACAGCCATGGAGCCAAACATCCAAACAGCCATGGAGCCAAACGGCCATGGAGCCAAACATCCAAACAGCCATGGAGCCAACGGCCATGGAGCCAAACATCCAAACAGCCATGGAGCCAAACAGCCATGGAGCCAAACATCCAAACAGCCATGGAGCCAAACAGCCATGGAGCCAAACATCCAAACGGCCATGGAGCCAAACAGCCATGGAGCCAAACAGCCATGGAGCCATGGAGCCAAACATCCAAACAGCCATGGAGCCAAACAGCCATGGAGCCAAACAGCCATGGAGCCAAACAGCCATGGAGACAAACATCCAAACAGCCATGGAGCCAAACAGTCTAATAGTTAGTCTTTCTAACTATTTCTATTTACATCCTCAATTTCTGCAAGATGCCAAAACGTTGGACATAACAGGACAGGCCAGTGGATTCCCTCTGGGGGGGAGTTTTCTCTAAACCAATGCTTATGACACATCCAGAACCAGCCATAGAGCCTGCTGGATAATCTAGTAACAAAAACCTCCGTAACAACCGACAACATGCTAGATAAGGTTAGCGCGCTAGCTACACTGACAGCTGTCAACCGATAACATGCTAGATAAGGTTAGCGTGCTAGCTACACTGACAGCTGTCAGTGAACAACATGCTAGATAAGGTTAGCACGCTAGCTACACTGACAGCTGTCAGTGAACAACATACTAGATAAGGTTAGCGCGCTAGCTACACTGACAGCTGTCAACCGACAACATGCTAGATAAGGTTAGCGTGCTAGCTACACTGACAGCTGACAGTGAACAACATGCTAGATAAGGTTAGCGCGCTAGCTACACTGACAGCTGTCAACCGATAACATGCTAGATAAGGTTAGCGCGCTAGCTACACTGACAGCTGTCAACCGATAACATGCTAGATAAGGTTAGCGCGCTAGCTACACTGACAGCTGTTAACCGATAACATGCTAGATAAGGTTAGCGCGCTAGCTACACTGACAGCTGTCAGTGAACAACATGCTAGATAAGGTTAGCGTGCTAGCTACACTGACAGCTGTCAACCGATAACATGCTAGATAAGGTTAGCGCGCTAGCTACACTGACAGCTGTCAACCGACAACATGCTAGATAAGGTTAGCGCACTAGCTACACTGACAGCTCTCAACCGACAACATGCTAGATAAGGTTAGCGCGCTAGCTACACTGACAGCTGTCATCCGATAACATGCTAGATAAGGTTAGCGTGCTAGCTACACTGACAGCTGTCAGTGAACAACATGCTAGATAAGGTTAGCGCGCTAGCTACACTGACAGCTGTCAACCGATAACATGCTAGATAAGGTTAGCGCGCTAGCTACACTGACAGCTGTCAACCGACAACATGCTAGATAAGGTTAGCGTGCTAGCTACACTGACAGCTGACAGTGAACAACATGCTAGATAAGGTTAGCGCGCTAGCTACACTGACAGCTGTCAACCGATAACATGCTAGATAAGGTTAGCGCGCTAGCTACACTGACAGCTGTCAACCGATAACATGCTAGATAAGGTTAGCGCGCTAGCTACACTGACAGCTGTTAACCGATAACATGCTAGATAAGGTTAGCGCGCTAGCTACACTGACAGCTGTCAGTGAACAACATGCTAGATAAGGTTAGCGCGCTAGCTACACTGACAGCTGTCAACCGATAACATGCTAGATAAGGTTAGCGTGCTAGCTACACTGACAGCTGTCAGTGAACAACATGCTAGATAAGGTTAGCGCGCTAGCTACACTGACAGCTGTCAACCGATAACATGCTAGATAAGGTTAGCGCGCTAGCTACACTGACAGCTGTCAACCGACAACATGCTAGATAAGGTTAGCGCACTAGCTACACTGACAGCTCTCAACCGACAACATGCTAGATAAGGTTAGCGCGCTAGCTACACTGCCAGCTGTCAACCGATAACATGCTAGATAAGGTTAGCGCGCCAGCTACACTGACAGCTGTCAGTGAACAACAGGCTAGATAAGGTTAGCGCGCTAGCTACACTGACAGGTGTCAGTGAACAACATGCTAGATAAGGTTAGCGCGCCAGCTACACTGACAGCTGTCAACCGATAACATGCTAGATAAGGTTAGCGCGCTAGCTACACTGACAGCTGTCAAACGACAACATGCTAGATAAGGTTAGCGCGCTAGCTACACTGACAGCTGTCAGTGAACAACAAAATGTTAATGTTGATCAACGCCACGTGGAAATTCCCACTCCCAATTGGTGAATATACAGGACCAGTCAGAAGTTTGGACACACCTACTGATTCTAGGGTTTTTCTTCATATTTACTGGTTGAAAGAGTGTGCAAAGCTGTCATCGAAGCAAAGGGTTGCTGCTTTAAAGAATCTAAAATATATTCTGATTTGTTTAAATAAGGATCCGCCCCCTTTCCCCCCAATTTCTCCTAAAATGACATACCCAAATCTAACTACCTGTAGCTCAGGCCACGAAGCAAGGATATGCATATTCTTGGTACCATTTGAAAGGAAACACTTTGAAGTTTGTGGAAATGTGAAATGAATGTAGGAGAATATAACACATTAGATCTGGTAAAAGATAATACAAATAAGTAAAAACAACTGTTTTTTTTTGCATCATCATCATCTTTGAAATGCAAGAGACAGGCCATAATGTATTTTTCCAGCCCAGGTATAATTTAGATGTTGGCCACTAGATGGCAGCACTGTATGTGCAAAGGTTTAGACTGATCCAATGAACCATTGCATTTATGTTCAAAATTTTGCGTCAAGACTGCCCAAATGTGCCTAATTGCTTTACTAATACATTTCAAGTTCATAACTGTGCACCCTCCTCAAACAATGGCATGGTATTATTTCACTAATAGCTACTGGAAATTAGACAGTGCAGTTAGATTAACAAGAATTGAATCTTTCTGCCCATATCAGATATGTCTATGTCCTGGGAAATGTTCTTGCTAATCACATTAGCCTACGTTAGTTCAACCTCATGCTAATCACGTTAGCTCCACCGTGGACGGGACACTGATCCTGCAGTTTTAACACTTTTTTGGTTACTACATGATTCCATTACAACCTCATGCCAATCACATTAGCCTACGTTAGTTCAACCTCATGCTAATCACATTAGCCTACGTTAGTTCAACCTCATGCTAATCACATTAGCCTACGTTAGTTCAACCTCATGCTAATCACATTAGCCTACGTTAGTTCAACCTCATGCTAATCACATTAGCCTACGTTAGTTCAACCTCATGCTAATCACATTAGCCTACGTTAGCTCCACCGTGGACGGGACACTGATCCTGCAGTTTTAACACTTTTTTGGTTACTACATGATTCCATATGTGTTATTTCATAGTTCGATAATTCTGTCTTATTCTACAATGTAGAAAATGGTAAAAATAAAGATAAACCCTGGAATGAGTAGGTGTGTCCAAACTTTTGACTGGTACTGTAGATAAGTAGCCTTCATCATTCTTCTGAGGTGGAACCTAAATATGCCTTTCCTGTCTTGAACAGGAAATGACATCAAAATAGTGGTGGCTACTTCCTCTGGGGTGTTACTTTAAGGTCATCCATTTAGAATTGAGTGAAAAACACTCCAAATGCTTTACTCCTCTGAATGACCTGTACAACACCTGATATACGGTATCCATGGACCAAGATCTCACAAATTATGTTTTTCCAGGCTAGCATGTCAAACAACAGGCTAGCATGTCAAACAACAGGCTAGCATGTCAAACAACAGGCTAGCATGTCAAACAACATGGTAGCATGTCAAACAACAGGCTAGCATGTCAAACAACAGGCTAGCATGTCAAACAACATGGTCGCTACTGACCAATAAACATTATATATGCTGAGGTCATTTTTAATGTTTTTTCACGTTTTCTCAAACGTGACACTGGAAGTATGATAGATAATGACAATCTAAAAGTGTCCTGTCTAGAACCTTCTACAGACTATGTTGACACCACATTTCATACATTTACAACAACCATAGTTTGGTCTGTGGCTCATTTGAATATTGCATTAAGTCTAGTAAAGGATGTGACTGGGTTAAACCAGTTATTCTGAAGAAGGAGTGTCTTCCTGAACATGAGCTGTCCCTCACTTTTCCTCCTCCTCCTCCTCCTCCTCCTCCTCCTCCCCCTTCCTCCCCTACCTCCTCCTCCTCCTGCCCTTCCTCCTCTTCCTCCTTCCTCCCCCTACCTCCTCCTCTTCCTGCCCCTTCCTCCTCCTCCTCTTCTTTCTTCCTCCCCTACCTCCTCCTTATCCTCCCCCCACCTCCTCCTCCTCCTCCTGCCCCTTCCTCCGCTTCCTCCTTCCTCCCCCTACCTCCTCCTCTTCCTGCCCCTTCCTCCTCCTCCTCTTCTTTCTTCCTCCCTACCTCCTCCTTATCCTCCCCCTTCCTCCTCCTCCTCCCCCTTCCTCCTCTTCCTCCTTCCTCCCCCTACCACCTCCTCCTCATGCCCCTTCCTCCGCTTCCTCCTACCTCCTCCTTCTCCTCCCCCTACCTCCTCCTTCCTCCCCCTACCTTCTCCTTCTCCTCCCCCTACCTCCTCCTTCCTCCCCCTACCTCCTCCTTCTCCTCCCCCTACCTACTCCTTCTCCTCCCCTCCTCCTCTTCCTTCCTACTCCTTCTCCTCCCCTACCTCCTCCTTCTTCCTCTTCTTTCTTCCTCCCCTACCTCCTCCTTATCCTCCCCCTTCCTCCTCCCCCTTCCTCCTCCTCCTTCTCTTCCCCTTCCTCCTCCTCCCCTACCTCCTCCTTCTTCTCCTGCCCTTCCTCTGCTTCCTCCCCTACCTTCTCCTTCTCCTCCCCCTACCTCCTCCTTCCTCCCCCTACCTCCTCCTTCTCCTCCCCCTACCTCATCCTTCTCCTCCCCTTCCACCTCTTCCTTCTTCCTCCCCCTCCCTCCTCTTCCTCCTTCCTCCCCCTACCTCCTCCTCCTGCCCCTTCCTCCTCTTCCTCCTTCCTCCCCCTACCTCCCCCCTCCTCCTCTTCCTCCTTCCTCCTCCTCCTCTTCCTTCCTCCTCTTCCTCCTGCAGGCAGCGCCCAGCCCTAGGTGAATGTCTTGCAGCGTTCTCGGGGGCGTTCCCTGTGGCCTTCCTGGAACCAGAGCTCAACCAGTTCAACAACTACTCCATCTACATTACTAAGGGCTCCCGGGACAGAACAGGTACTGTTGCAAACTGTCCTTCAGGTGTTTTAGAATCAAAGACAGGATCAGTTTGGATGGAGAGATAGAGAGAAGCTTGGCATAAATGTTGCAAACTGAATTGAGGAATGACTGCATACAGTCTTTATGTCTCTCTCACTATCACCTTTTATCTCTCTGTCTCTTACTCCCTCTCTCCCTCCACCCTCTCTCTCCCTCTCTCTGCCTCTCTCTCCCTTTACCCTCTCTCTCTGCCTCTCTCTCCCTCCACCCTCTTTCTTTCTTTCTCTCTCTCTCTCCCTCCACCCTGTCTCTCTCCCTCTCACCCTCCACCCTCTTTCTTTATCTCTCTCCACCTCTCTTTTCCTCCCTCTCTCTATTTCCCTCTCTCTCTCTCTCTCTCTCTCTCTCTCTCTCTCTCTCTCTCTCTCTCTCTCTCTCTCCCTCCACCCTCTCTCCATTTCTCTCTCTCTCTCCCTTCCTTTCCCCTCTCTCTCTATCTCCCTCCACCCTCTCTTTCTTTCTCTCTCTCTCTCTCCCACCACCCTCTCTCTCTCTCTCCCTCCATCCTCTCTCCCTCCCTCCACCCTCTCTCTCTCTCTCTCCCTCCGCCCTCTCTTCCTTTCTCTCTCTACCTCTCTTTTCCTCCCTCTCTCCATTTCCCTCTCTCTCTCTCTCTCTCTCTCTCTCTCTCTCTCTCTCTCTCTCTCTCCCTTCCTTCCTTCCCTATCTCTCTCTCCCTCCACCCTCTCATTCTTTCTCTCTCTCCATTTCCCTCTCTCTCTCTCTCTCCCTCCACCCTCTCTCTCTCTCCCTCCACCCTCTCTCTCCCTCCTCCCTCTCTCCATTTCCCTCTCTCTCTCCTCTCTTCCCTACTGCTTCCACAGCTCTAGATCTGCCCTTCCAGGTAGGGGAGATGTGTCCAGTCATCCCGTCCCTGGAGAAGTCTCTGGAGGAGATCATGGATCTGGCTGAGTCCGGCCTGCACTACACGCAGATGCCTCACGTTATGGAGGTAGGAGACTGGTGGTAACAGGAGACTGGTGGTAACAGGAGACTGGTGGTTTATTAACAGGAGACTGGTGGTTTATTAACAGGAGACTGGTGGGTTATTAACAGGAGACTGGTGGTTTATTAACAGGAGACTGGTGGTTTATTAACAGGAGACTGGTTTATTACCAGGAGACTGGTGGGTTATTAACAGGAGACTGGTGGGTTATTAACAGGACACTCTGTCCATACTGCCAACCCCCAGGGCTTACCATGCCCATACTGCCAACCCCCAGGGCTTACCATGCCCATACTGCCAACCCCCAGGGCTTACCATGCCCATACTGCCAACTCCCATCGCTTACCATGCCCATACTGCCAACTCCCAGCGCTTATCATGCCCATTCTGCCAAAACCCAGGGCTTACCATGCCCATACTGCCAACCCCCATGGCTTACCATGCCCATACTGCCAACCCCCAGGGCTTACCATGCCCATACTGCCAACCCTCTATATGGCACAGGGATACCTGGGAAAAAGGAGTGTGGTCCTAGGTGAGCCACCATTCTGCCAGTTCCACACAGAAGCATAATACATCAATTCACAGGTTCTTAATCCCTTATTTTGATAGTGAATTCATAATCACCTTATCAGAGGTAATATTTCATAATATCAGATTCTAAATGGAGCAAAACAATAAATATAGCACACATAGAGAAAATTGTTATTTGGCCACGACGTACCACTGTATTCTGTTGGGGACACGAAACCATTACCACTAACCACTAGATGGAGCCAAAGGTCAATATATTGTCTGTAAGGGTCCATTAATGATGCAAAGAATGTACCAATTGTCCCAAGTCTATATAAGTGTTCCAAGGAACGTCAGTGTGTGTGTGTGTGTGTGGGGGGGGGGGGGGGGGGCTGTATTCTGGGGCCTCCAGCGGCAGACCTTGCATGAGAGCACCAGCTGTTCTGGATGACTGTACAATCACGCTCTCCACAGCCGATGTGAGTAAAGACCTTTTAAACAGGTCAACAGTCACAAGGCTGCAGGGCCAGAGGGATTACCAGGACGTGTGCTCTGGGCATGCGTTGACCAACTGGCAGGTGTCTTCACTGACATTTTCAACATGTCCCTGATTGAGTCATTAATACCAACATGTTTCAAGCAGACCACCGTAGTCCCTGTGCCCAAGAACACAAAGGCAACCTGCCTAAATGACTACAGATCCGTAGCACTCACGTCCCTAGCAGCTCAGCGTTCAACACCATCGTACCCTCAAAGCTCATCACCAAGCTAAGGAACCTGGGACTAAACACCTCCCTTTGCAACTGGATCCTGGACTTCCTGACAGGCCGCCCCCAGGTGGTAAGGGTAGGCAACAACAGATCTGCAACGCTGATCATCAACACGGGGGCCCCTCACGAGTGCGAGCTCAGTCCCCTCCTTTACTCCCTGTTCACCCACGACTGCACGGCCAGGCACAAGTCCAACACCATCATTAAGTTTGCTGACAACACAACAGTGGTAGGCCTGATCACCGACAACGACAAGACAGCCTATAGGGAGGAGGTCAGAGACCTGGCCGGGTGGTGCCAGAATAACAACCTCTCCCTCAACGTAACCAAGACTAAGGTTATGATTGTGGACTACAGGAAAAGGAGGACCAAGCACGCCCACATTCTCATCGGCGGGGCTGTAGTGGAGCAGGTTGAGAGCTTCAAATTCCTTGGTGTCCACATCAAAAACAAACTAGTCATGAAGAGGGCACGACAAAGCCTATTCCCCCTCAGGATATGCACAGCTTGGTGATGAAGTGTCCCTGAAGATATGCACAGCTTGGTGATGAAGTGTCCCTGAAGATATGCACAGCTTGGTGATGAAGTGTTCCTGAAGATATGCACAGCTTGGTGATGAAGTGTTCCTGAAGATATGCACAGCTTGGTGATGAAGTGTTCCTGAAGATATGCACAGCTTGGTGATGAAGTGTTCCTGAAGATATGCACAGCTTGGTGATGAAGTGTCCCTGAAGATATGCACAGCTTGGTGATGAAGTGTCCCTGAAGATTTGCACAGCTTGGTGATGAAGTGTCCCTGAAGATATGCACAGCTTGGTGATGAAGTGTTCCTGAAGATATGCACAGCTTGGTGGTGAAGTGTTCCTGAAGATATGCATCACCATCTGGTTGTCCTCTAGGTCTTTTCCCAGATGGCCATTTAACCTCCAGAGAAATATCACAACCTTCTGTATCCAGCTCTGGAACGCTCACCTGGTGGAAACATCGGCTTCAGTATCCACCATGAAGACAACGGGCTCTTGGTGGAATCTGGATAAAACACCAATGAGACTGTTTGTCAAGTCTGGGCCCTGTAGAAGCTAAGTCTTCAGTGATGTCTCTTGATAGGTGGCCCTGTAGTCTGGGCCCTGTATAAGCTGAGTCTTCAGTGATGTCTCTTGATAGGTGGCCCTGTAGTCTGGGCCCTGTAGAAGCTGAGTATTCAGTGATGTCTCTTGATAGGTGGTCCTGTAGTCTGGGCCTTGTAGAAGCTGAGTCTTCAGTGAAGTCTCTTGATAGGTGGCCCTGTAGTCTGGGCCCTGTAGAAGCTGAGTCTTCAGTGATGTCTCTTGATAGGTGGTCCTGTAGTCTGGGCCCTGTAGAAGCTGAGTCTTCAGTGATGTCTCTTGATAGGTGGCCCTGTAGTCTAGGCCTTGTAGAAGCTGTGATGTCTCTTGATAGGTGGCCCTGTAGTCTGGGCCCTGTAGAAGCTGAGTCTTCAGTGATGTCTCTTGATAGGTGGCCCTGTAGTCTGGGCCCTGTAGAAGCTGAGTCTTCAGTGATGTCTCTTGATAGGTGGCCCTGTAGTCTGGGCCCTGTAGAAGCTGAGTCTTCAGTGATGTCTCTTGATAGGTGGCCCTGTAGTCTGGGCCCTGTAGAAGCTGAGTATTCAGTGATGTCTCTTGATAGGTGGTCCTGTAGTCTGGACCCTGTAGAAGCTGAGTATTCAGTGATGTCTCTTCATAGGTGGCCCTGTAGTCTGGGCCCTGTAGAAGCTGAGTTTTCAGTGATGTCTCTTGATAGGTGGCCCTGTAGTCTGGGCCCTGTAGAAGCTGAGTATTCAGTGATGTCTTGATAGGTGGCCCTGTAGTCTGGGCCCTGTAGAAGCTGAGTCTTCAGTGATGTCTCTTGATAGGTGGCCCTCTAGTCTGGGCCTTGTAGAAGCTGTGGTGTCTCTTGATAGGTGGCCCTGTAGTCTGGGCCCTGTATAAGCTGAGTCTTCAGTGATGTCTCTTGATGGGTGGCCCTGTAGTCTGGGCCCTGTAGAAGCTGAGTCTTCAGTGATGTCTCTTGATAGGTGGCCCTGTAGTCTGGGCCTTGTAGAAGCTGTGATGTCTCTTGATAGGTGGCCCTGTAGTCTGGGCCCTGTAGAAGCTGAGTCTTCAGTGATGTCTCTTGATAGGTGGCCCTGTAGTCTGGGCCTTGTAGAAGCTGTGATGTCTCTTGATAGGTGGCCCTGTAGTCTGGGCCCTGTAGAAGCTGGGTATTCAGTGATGTCTCTTGATAGGTGGTCCTGTAGTCTGGACCCTGTAGAAGCTGAGTATTCAGTGATGTCTCTTCATAGGTGGCCCTGTAGTCTGGGCCCTGTAGAAGCTGAGTTTTCAGTGATGTCTCTTGATAGGTGGCCCTGTAGTCTGGGCCCTGTAGAAGCTGAGTATTCAGTGATGTCTTGATAGGTGGCCCTGTAGTCTGGGCCCTGTATAAGCTGAGTCTTCAGTGATGTCTCTTGATAGGTGGTCCTGTGAGGAAGGAGCAACACTCTAGTCACTGTGAGGAAGGAGCAACACTCTAGTCACTGTGAGGAAGGACCAGCACTCTAGTCACTGTGAGGAAGGAGCAACACTAGTCACTGAGTATGGAGCAGCACTCTAGTCACTGAGGAAGGAGCTGCACTCTAGTCACTGTGAGGAAGGAGCAGCACTCTAGTCACTGTGAGGAAGGAGCAACACTAGTCACTGAGGAAGGAGCAGCACTCTAGTCACTGGGGAAGGAGCAGCACTCTAGTCACTGGGGAAGGAGCAGCACTCTAGTCACTGTGAGGAAGGAGCAGCACTCTAGTCACTGTGAGGAAGGAGCAGCACTCTAGTCACTGAGGAAGGAGCTGCACTCTAGTCACTGTGAGGAAGGAGCTGCTAGTCACTGTGAGGGAGGAGCAACACTCTAGTCACTGTGAGGAAGGAGCAGCACTCTAGTCACTGTGAGGAAGGAGCAGCACTCTAGTCACTGTGAGGAAGGAGCAGCACTCTAGTCACTGTGAGGAAGGAGCAGCACTCTAGTCACTGTGAGGATGGAACAGCACTCTAGTCACTGAGGAAGGAGCTGCTTCTCACTGTGAGGAAGGAGCAGCACTCTAGTCACTGTGAGGAAGGAGCAGCACTCTAGTCACTGTGAGGAAGGAGCAGCACTCTAGTCACTGTGAGGAAGGAGCTGCACTCTAGTCACTGTGAGGAAGGAGCAGCACTCTAGTCACTGAGGAAGGAGCTGCACTCTAGTCACTGTGAGGAAGGAGCTGCTAGTCACTGTGAGGAAGGAGCAACACTCTAGTCACTGTGAGGAAGGAGCAGCACTCTAGTTACTGTGGGGAAGGAGCTGCTAGTCGCTGTGAGGAAGGAGCAACACTCTAGTCACTGTGAGGTAGGAGCAACACTGTAGTCACTGTGAGGAAGGAGCAACACTCTAGTCACTGTGAGGAAGGAACAACAGTCTAGTCACTGTGAGGAACCAGCAACACTCTAGTCACTGAGGATGGAGCTTCTAGTCACTGTGAGGAAGGAGCAACACTCTAGTCACTGTGTGCTTCTACACCTGCATTGCTTGCTGTTTGGGGTTTTAGGCTGGGTTTCTGTACAGCACTTTGAGATATCAGCTGATGTAAGAAGGGCTATATAAATACATTTGATTTGATTTGAGGAAGGAGCAGCACTCTAGTCACTGAGGAAGGAGCTGCTAGTCACTGTGAGGAAGGAGCAGCACTCTAGTCACTGTGAGGAAGGAGCAGCACTCTAGTCACTGTGAGGAAGGAGCAGCACTCTAGTCACTGAGGAAGGAGCTGCTAGTCACTGTGAGGAAGGAGCAGCACTCTAGTCACTGAGGAAGGAGCAACACTAGTCACTGAGGAAGGAGCTGCTAGTCACTGTGAGGAAGGAGCAGCACTCTAGTCACTGTGAGGAAGGAGCAGCACTCTAGTCACTGTGAGGAAGGAGCAGCACTAGTCACTGTGGAAGGAGCTGCTAGTCACTGTGAGGAAGGAGCAGCACTCTAGTCACTGAGGAAGGAGCTGCTAGTCACTGTGAGGAAGGAGCAACACTCTAGTCACTGAGGAAGGAGCTGCTAGTCACTGTGAGGAAGGAGCAGCACTCTAGTCACTGTGAGGAAGGAGCAGCACTCTAGTCACTGTGAGGAAGGAGCAGCACTCTAGTCACTGTGAGGAAGGAGCAGCACTCTAGTCACTGAGGAAGGAGCTGCTAGTCACTGTGAGGAAGGAGCAACACTCTAGTCACTGTGAGGAAGGAGCAGCACTCTAGTCACTGTGAGGAAGGAGCAGCACTCTAGTCACTGTGAGGAAGGAGCAGCACTCTAGTCACTGAGGAAGGAGCTGCTAGTCACTGTGAGGAAGGAGCAACACTCTAGTCACTGTGAGGAAGGAGCAGCAGGTAGCCTAGTGGTTTGAGCACTGGGCCAGTAACCGAAAGGTTGCTGGATCGAACCCCTGACAAGGGGTAGTCAACCCACTGTTCCCAGGGCGCTGAAGACGTGGATGTTGATTACGGCAGCTCCCCTGCACCTCTCTGATTCAGAGGTTAAATGCAAAAGACACATTTTCAGTTGAATGCATTCAGTTGTACAACTGACCAGGTATCCCCCCTTCCCCTAATACAACTGACTAGGTATCCCCCCTTTCCCTAATACAACTGACTAGGTATCCCCCCTTTCCCTAATACAACTGACTGGGTATCCCCCCCTTCCCCTAATACAACTGACTAGGTATCCCCCCTTCCCCTAATACAACTGACTGGGTATCCCCCCTTTCCCCTAATACAACTGACTAGGTATCCCCCCTTTCCCTAATACAACTGACTAGGTATCCCCCCTTTCCTTAATACAACTGACTGGGTATCCCCCCCTTCCCCTAATACAACTGACTAGGTATCCCCCCTTCCCCTAATACAACTGACTGGGTATCCCCCCCTTCCCCTAATACAACTGACTAGGTATCCCCCCTTTCCCTAATACAACTGACTAGGTATCCCCCCTTTCCCTAATACAACTGACTAGGTATCCCCCCTTTCCCTAATACAACTGACTAGGTATCCCCCCTTTCCCTAATACAACTGACTAGGTATCCCCCCCTTTCCCTAATACAACTGACTAGGTATCCCCCCCTTTCCCTAATACAACTGACTAGGTATCCCCCCTTTCCCTAATACAACTGACTAGGTATCCCCCCCTTTCCCTAATACAACTGACTAGGTATCCCCCCTTTCCCTAATACAACTGACTAGGTATCCCCCCTTTCCCTAATACAACTGACTAGGTATCCCCCCTTCCCCTAATACAACTGACTAGGTATCCCCCCTTTCCCTAATACAACTATGACATGGTTATTATAATGGTCTGGGCAGTTTTGTCCTGACTGTGTACACCGCAGGAGGCTGCTGAGGAACGGCAGGAAACACCTGGAAACCATGGAAACCAGGTGTTTGATGTGTTTGATACCGTTCCACTGACTCCGCTCCAGTCATTACCACGAGCCCTTCCTCTCCTAATTAGGGTGTCACCAACCTCCTGTGGTGTGCACAACATACCTTTACAGACAGGCTACAGGAAGGGGGTGTTCATTTCCATCCTGTTCTGACTGGTAGACCAGTTCACCATGTTAATTACAGTCTTTTCTGACTGGTAGACCAGTTGGTCATGTTTATGACAGTATGTTCTGTCTGGTAGACCAGTTCACCATGTTAATGACAGTCTTTTCTGACTGGTAGACCAGTTGGTCATGTTTATGACAGTATGTTCTGTCTGGTAGACCAGTTCACCATGTTAATGACAGTCTGTTCTGTCTGGTAGACCAGTTCACCATGTTAATGACAGTCTTTTCTGACTGGTAGACCAGTTGGTCATGTTTATGACAGTATGTTCTGTCTGGTAGACCAGTTCACCATGTTAATGACAG
The DNA here is from genome assembly GCF_002021735.2 of Oncorhynchus kisutch. Classification (NCBI taxonomy): domain Eukaryota; kingdom Metazoa; phylum Chordata; class Actinopteri; order Salmoniformes; family Salmonidae; genus Oncorhynchus; species Oncorhynchus kisutch. Next base: position 205,908 of record NW_022265686.1, on the reverse strand, counting down.
TCTGTTCTGTCTGGTAGACCAGTTCACCATGTTAATGACAGTCTGTCCAGGCTCTGAGGGTACAGGTACAGATCTGTGCGTCAAATGAATACCACTACCTCTATGGACAGCATAGAGAATCAGATAAGACTTGTGAGTTGGAATTATAAAGGAATTCAGAATACCATTAAGAGGTGTATTATTCTGGTGCATTTCACATCTCTTAACTGTGATGGGGCAATGTTGTAGGAGACACATTTGAACACAGAATAATCTAAGAAATGGAGACAGAGATGGGTGGGCCAGGTGTTCTCTCCAGGCGGGTCAGGTGTTCTCTCCAGGTGGGTCAGGTGTTCTCTCCAGGTGGGTCAGGTGTTCTCTCCAGGCGGGTCAGGTGTTCTCTCCAGGTGGGTCAGGTGTTCTCTCCAGGTGAGTCAGGTGTTCTCTCCAGGCGGGTCAGGTGTTCTCTCCAGGCGGGTCAGGTGTTCTCTCCAGGCGGGTCAGGTGTTCTCTCCAGGCGGGTCAGGTGTTCTCTCCAGGCGGGTCAGGTGTTCTCTCCAGGCGGGTCAGGTGTTCTCTCCAGGCGGGTCAGGTGTTCTCTCCAGGCGGGTCAGGTGTTCTCTCCAGGTGGGTCAGGTGTTCTCTCCAGGTGGGTCAGGTGTTCTCTCCAGGTGGATCAGGTGTTCTCTCCAGGCGGGTCAGGTGTTCTCTCCAGGCGGGTCAGGTGTTCTCTCCAGGTGGGTCAGGTGTTCTCTCCAGGCGGGTCAGGTGTTCTCTCCAGGCGGGTCAGGTGTTCTCTCCAGGCGGGTCAGGTGTTCTCTCCAGGTGGGTCAGGTGTTCTCTCCAGGTGGGTCAGGTGTTCTCTCCAGGTGGGTCAGGTGTTCTCTCCAGGCGGGTCAGGTGTTCTCTCCAGGTGGGTCAGGTGTTCTCTCCAGGCGGGTCAGGTGTTCTCTCCAGGCGGGTCAGGTGTTCTCTCCAGGTGGGTCAGGTGTTCTCTCCAGGCGAGTCAGGTGTTCTCTCCAGGCGGGTCAGGTGTTCTCTCCAGGCGGGTCAGGTGTTCTCTCCAGGTGGGTCAGGTGTTCTCTCCAGGTGGGTCAGATGTTCTCTCCAGGTGGGTCAGGTGTTCCACATTCCACAGTACTACATAGAGCCATGACTACATGGAACTCTATTCCACAGTACTACATAGAGCCATGACTACATGGAACTCTATTCCACAGTACTACGTAGAGCCATGACTACATGGAACTGTATTCCACAGTACTACATAGAGCCAGGACTACATGGAACTCTATTCCACAGTACTACATAGATCCATGACTACATGGAACTCTATTCCACAGTACTACATAGATCCATGACTACATGGAACTCTATTCCACAGTACTACATAGAGCCATGACTACATGGAACTCTATTCCACAGTACTACATAGAGCCATGACTACATGGAACTCTATTCCACAGTACTACATAGAGCCATGACTACATGGAACTCTATTCCACAGTACTACATAGAGCCATGACTACATGGAACTCTATTCCACAGTACTACATAAAGCCATGACTACATGGAACTCTATTCCACAGTACTACATAAAGCCATGACTACATGGAACTCTATTCCACAGTACTACATAGAGCCATGACTACATGGAACTCTATTCCACATCAGGTAACTGATGCAGCAGTAGAATCAGACTTTAAAAACAGGTAAAAATACACCTTATGGAACAGCGGGGACTGTGAGGCAACACAAACATAGACACATGCATACACACACATGATAACATATGCACTCTACACACACGTAGACATGGACTTTGTGTTGTAGATACGTGGTAGTATAGTAGGGACCTGAGGGAACACCCTTAATATGTTGTGACATCTGTTGTGAATGTATTGTAAAAAAAAATGTTTTTAATTGTTTAACTGCCTTAATTTTGCTGGACCCCAGGAAGGGTATCTTTTGCCTTGGCAGGAACTAATGGGGATCCATAATAAACCCCAGGAAGGGTATCTTTTGCCTTGGCAGGAACTAATGGGGATCCATAATAAACCCCAGGAAGGGTATCTTTTGCCTTGGCAGGAACTAATGGGGATCCATAATAAACCCCAGGAAGAGTAGCTGCTGCCTTGGCAGGAACTAATGGGGATCCATAATAAACCCCAGGAAGAGTAGCTGCTGCCTTGGCAGGAACTAATGGGGATCCATAATAAACCCCAGGAAGGGTAGCTTTGCCTTGGCAGGAACTAATGGGGATCCATAATAAACCCCAGGAAGAGTAGCTGCTGCCTTGGCAGGAACTAATGGGGATCCATAATAAACCCCAGGAAGGGTAGCTTTGCCTTGGCAGGAACTAATGGGGATCCATAATAAACCCCAGGAAGAGTAGCTGCTGCCTTGGCAGGAACTAATGGGGATCCATAATAAACCCCAGGAAGAGTAGCTGCTGCCTTGGCAGGAACTAATGGGGATCATAATAAACCCCAGGAAGAGTAGCTTTTGCCTTGGCAGGAACTAATGGGGATCCATAATAAACCCCAGGAAGAGTAGCTGCTGCCTTGGCAGGAACTAATGGGGATCCATAATAAACCCCAGGAAGAGTAGCTGCTGCCTTGGCTGGAACTAACGGGGATCCATAATAAACCCCAGGAAGAGTAGCTGCTGCCTTGGCAGGAACTAATGGGGATCCATAATAAACCCCAGGAAGAGTAGCTGCTGCCTTGGCAGGAACTAATGGGGATCCATAATAAACCCCAGGAAGAGTAGCTTCTGCCTTGGCTGGAACTAACGGGGATCCATAATAAACCCCAGGAAGAGTAGCTTCTGCCTTGGCTGGAACTAACGGGGATCCATAATAAACCCCAGGAAGAGTAGCTGCTGCCTTGGCAGGAACTGATGGGGATCCATAATAAACCCCAGGAAGAGTAGCTGCTGCCTTGGCAGGAACTAACGGGGATCCATAATAAACCCCAGGAAGAGTAGCTTCTGCCTTGGCTGGAACTAACGGGGATCCATAATAAACCCCAGGAAGAGTAGCTGCTGCCTTGGCAGGAACTAATGGGGATCCATAATAAACCCCAGGAAGAGTAGCTGCTGCCTTGGCAGGAACTAATGGGGATCCATAATAAACCCCAGGAAGAGTAGCTTTTGCCTTGGCAGGAACTAATAGGGATCCATAAAAAATACAAATGCCCTATTTTGAGAGTAAAATATAACAGAAATAACCTAATTGTCAACCTCAAATGAATGACAATCACTGGATTAGGTTGCATATCAAATGAATGACAATCACTGGATTAGGTTGCATATCAAATGAATGACAATCACTGGATTAGGTTGCATATCAAATGAATGACAATCACTGGATTAGGTTGCATATCAAATGAATGACAATCACTGGATTAGGTTGCATATCAAATGAATGACAATCACTGGATTAGGTTGCATATCAGAATATTTTAAATCATGCATTCCTGTTTGGATGTATTTATTGAATACTATGTGAGTTGTCAATTACACCTCTTAATACAGCTTTATGAATGACTTAATAATGATTAATAATGACTTTATAATGATTAATAATGATTTTATAAATATCAATAATGACTTTGTAATGATTAATAATGACTTATAATGACTTAATAATGATTAATAATGACTTAATAATGACTTTATAATGATTAAAAATGACTTTGTAATGATTAATAATGACTTTGTAATGACTAATAATGACTTTGTAATGATTAATAATGACTTTATAATGACTTTATAAGGATTAATAATGACCAAATCATGAGCTGGTACCACCAAATCATGGGCTGGTACCACCAAATCATGAGCTGGTACCACCAAATCATGGGCTGGTACCACCAAATCATGGACTGGTACCACCAAATCATGGGCTGGTACCACCAAATCATGGGCTGGTACCACCAAATCATGTACCACCAAATCATGGACTGGTACCACCAAATCATGGGCTGGTACCACCAAATCATGGGCTGGTACCACCAAATCATGGGCTGGTACCACCAAATCATGGGCTGGTACCACCAAATCATGGACTGGTACCACCAAATCATGGACTGGTACCACCAAATCATGGGCTGGTACCAACAAATCATGAGCTGGTACCACCAAATCATGGGCTGGTACCACCAAATCATGGACTGGTACCACCAAATCATGAACTGGTACTACCAAATCATGGGCTGGTACCACCAAATCATGGTCTGGTACCACCAAATCATGCACTGGTACCACCAAATCATGGGCTGGTACCACCAAATCATGGGCTGGTACCACCAAATCATGGGCTGGTACCACCAAATCATGCACTGGTACCACCAAATCATGCACTGGTACCACCAAATCATGGGCTGGTACCACCAAATCATGGGCTGGTACCACCAAATCATGGGCTGGCACCACCAAATCATGGGCTGGTGCCACCAACTGATAACGTTGGTGGCCCCAGTGACACCAGGGGAAAATGTTGGTCTGGATCCCTGAGCTGACAAGAGATACGAACATGATTGAAAAGACAACACTGCTTAAACATTTAACATGAGCATTCCTCCCCCTGTCCTTATCCTCAGGTGGTGCTGCCCATGCTATGCAGCTACATGTCACACTGGTGGGAGCACGGCCCAGAGAACAACCCTCCAGAGACTGCAAACAGCTGCTGTACTCACCTCACCTCAGACCACATGAATAGTCTACTGGGCAACATCCTGAAGATTATCTATAATAACCTGGGGATCGACGAGGGGGCCTGGATGAAACGGCTCGCAGGTAGAGACACACCTTCTATCTACCACATGGTCAAAAGCACTTCAGCCTGCTTGTCAATGTCTTGGTTGTTATGTGTGTGTGTGTACGTCGTATGTCGTCAGAGGGGATCGTCAGCAATAATCATATATGCACATAGAATTGAATTCCACTGTTTGTACTGAAAACTGTCTGCCTTAAGAAGAAGCCCACTGTGGGCAGGCCACTCAGTAGCATTGAGTCAAAAGTAAATGTCATGGACACGTCTACCTCGGATCATTAAAAACAATCAAGCAACCCAGAAAAGGACTAAAAATAGCCCATATTAACATATGTAGCCTGAGAAACAAGGTCCATGAAATTAGCAATTAACATCTGAACACATTACTATTCTGGCCATCTCTGAAACACACTTAAATAATTCCAGGAAAAATCAATAAGTTATGATGCAAGCGGCAGCTAAACGTGGTTATAGAATATACAGGAAAGATAGAAATGTTCCAAGTGTGTCGTCAGGTTGTTCGTCAGATCAAGAAATATTTTTCGACGTAGGAATCACTACAATACCTTCATCAATCTACACACAATACCCCATAATGACAAAGCAAAAACAGGGTTTTTAGAAACAAGATTCTTGGTGGTTCTGACCTTCTTCCATTTAAGAATAATGGTGGCCAATGTGTTCTTGGGGACCTTCAATGCTGCAGACATTTTTTGGTACCCTTCCCCAGATCTGTGCCTCGAAACAATCCTGTCTCTGAGCTCTACGGACAATTCCTTCGACCTCATGGCTTGGTTTTTGCTCTGACATGCACTGTCAACTGTGGGACCTTTATATAGACAGGTGTGTGCCTTTCCAAATCATATCCAATACATAGAATTTAAGACAGGTGGACTCTAATCCAAGTTGGTGAAACATCTCAAGGATGATCAATGGAAACAGGCCATGAGAAGACGTCGCTCTGTTTTCTTGACATCTCAGTTGACCAGACAGGTCCTACAGGCCCTGATTTTGTAGCACCTGGACTACTGCCCAGTTGTGTGGTCATGTAGAAGGACATAGGTCAATTGCAGTTGGTCCAGAACAGAGCAGCACGCATTGCACTTAGATGTACACGGAGGAAGAATGTCAATGACATGCATGTCAATCTCTCCCGGCTCAAAGTAGAGGAGAGATTGACTGCATCACTTTTGGTCTTTGTGCGAGGTATTGATGTGTTGACTACATCACTATTGGTCTTTGTGTGGGGTGTTGATGTGTTGACCTCATCACTATTGGTATTTGTCTGAGGTGTTGATGTGTTGACCTCATCACTATTGGTCTTTGTCTGAGGTGTTGATGTGTTGACTACATCACTATTGGTCTTTGTGTGGGGTGTTGATGTGTTGACCTCATCACTATTGGTCTTTGTCTGAGGTGTTGATGTGTTGACCTCATCACTATTGGTCTTTGTGTGAGGTATTGATGTGTTGACTACATCACTATTGGTCTTTGTCTGAGGTGTTGATGTGTTGACCTCATCACTATTGGTCTTTGTGTGAGGTATTGATGTGTTGACCTCATCACTATTGGTCTTTGTGTGAGGTATTGAGGTATTGATGTGTTGACCTCATCACTATTGGTCTTTTTGTGAGATATTGAGGTGTTGATGTGTTGACCTCATCACTATTGGTATTTGTGTGAGGTATTGATGTGTTGACCTCATCACTATTGGTCTTTGTGTGAGGTATTGATGTGTTGACCTCATCACTATTGGTCTTTGTGTGAGGTATTGATGTGTTGACTACATCACTATTGGTCTTTGTCTGAGGTGTTGATGTGTTGACCTCATCACTATTGGTCTTTGTCTGAGGTGTTGATGTGTTGACCTCATCACTATTGGTCTTTGTGTGAGGTATTGATGTGTTGACTACATCACTATTGGTCTTTGTCTGAGGTGTTGATGTGTTGACCTCATCACTATTGGTCTTTGTGTGAGGTGTTGATGTGTTGACCTCATCACTATTGGTCTTTGTGCGAGGTATTGATGTGTTGACTACATCACTATTGGTCTTTTTGTGAGAGATTGAGGTGTTGATGTGTTGACTACATCACTATTGGTCTTTGTGTGAGGTGTTGATGTGTTGACCTCATCACTATTGGTATTTGTGTGAGGTATTGATGTGTTGACCTCATCACTATTGGTCTTTGTGTGGGGTGTTGATGTGTTGACCTCATCACTATTGGTCTTTGTGCGAGGTATTGATGTGTTGACTACATCACTATTGGTCTTTGTCTGAGGTATTGATGTGTTGACCTCATCACTATTGGTCTTTGTGTGAGGTATTGAGGTATTGATGTGTTGACCTCATCACTATTGGTATTTGTGTGAGGTATTGAGGTATTGATGTGTTGACCTCATCACTATTGGTCTTTGTGTGAGGTATTGATGTGTTGACCTCATCACTATTGGTATTTGTGTGAGGTATTGATGTGTTGACCTCATCACTATTGGTCTTTGTCTGAGGTGTTGATGTGTTGACTACATCACTATTGGTCTTTGTGTGAGGTGTTGATGTGTTGACCTCATCACTATTGGTCTTTGTCTGAGGTGTTGATGTGTTGACTACATCACTATTGGTCTTTGTGTGAGGTGTTGATGTGTTGACTACATCACTATTGGTCTTTGTGTGAGGTATTGATGTGTTGACCTCATCACTATTGGTCTTTGTGTGAGGTATTGATGTGTTGACCTCATCACTATTGGTATTTGTGTGAGGTATTGATGTGTTGACCTCATCACTATTGGTCTTTGTCTGAGGTGTTGATGTGTTGACTACATCACTATTGGTCTTTGTGTGAGGTGTTGATGTGTTGACCTCATCACTATTGGTCTTTGTCTGAGGTGTTGATGTGTTGACTACATCACTATTGGTCTTTGTGTGAGGTGTTGATGTGTTGACCTCATCACTATTGGTCTTTGTCTGAGGTGTTGATGTGTTGACTACATCACTATTGGTCTTTGTGTGAGGTGTTGATGTGTTGACTACATCACTATTGGTCTTTGTGTGAGGTATTGAGGTATTGATGTGTTGACCTCATCACTATTGGTCTTTTTGTGAGATATTGAGGTGTTGATGTGTTGACTACATCACTATTGGTCTTTGTGTGAGGTGTTGATGTGTTGACCTCATCACTATTGGTATTTGTGTGAGGTATTGATGTGTTGACCTCATCACTATTGGTCTTTGTGTGAGGTATTGAGGTATTGATGTGTTGACCTCATCACTATTGGTCTTTGTGCGAGGTAGTGATGTGTTGAAGGTACAGAACTCTCTGTTTAAGCAGTTGGCTCACACAGTTCAGACTCTCATCGGTACATCGCAAGATATGCAATCAGAGGGTCTCTTCACAGTCCCCAGGTCCAGAACAACAGGCTGGGAAATGCACAGTGTTAGAGCCATGACTACATGGAACTCTCTGCCACCCCAGGTAACTCAAGTTAGCAATAAAAACACGTTCAGAAACCAGATAGAAGAACATCTTACTGCACAACGGCGACTGTGAATAGACACAGCCATGTTATGTATCTTATATTGTAACGTGCACTGTATTATGTATTGTATTACTTGCCAGCAGCATACCACCCTGCATACCACCCTGCGTACCACCCTGCAGACCACCCTGCATACCACCCTGAGTACCACTCTGCATACCACCCTGCATACCACCCTGCATACCACCCTGAGTACCACCCTGCATACCACCCTGCATACCACCCTGCATACCACCCTGCATACCACCCTGCATACCACCCTGAGTACCACCCTGTGTACCACCCTGCATACCACCCTGCATACCACCCTGCGTACCACCCTACATACCACCCTGCATACCACTCTGCATACCACCCTGCATACCACCCTGCATACCACTCTGCATACCACCCTGCATACCACCCTGCATACCACCCTGCATACCACCCTGCATACCACCCTGCAACCAACAGAGTACCACCCTGCATACCACCCTGCATACCACTCTGCATACCACCCTGCATACCACCCTGCATACCACCCTGCATACCACCCTGCATACCACTCTGCATACCACCCTGCAACCAACAGAGTACCACCCTGCATACCACTCTGCATACCACCCTGCAACCAACAGAGTACCACCCTGCATACCACTGCTGGCTTGTCTCTGAAGCTAAGTAGGGTTGGTCCTGGTCAGTCCCTGGATGGGAGACCAGATGCTGCTGGAAGTGGTGTTGGAGGGCCAGTAGGAGGCACTCTTTCCTCTGGTCTAAAAAATAAATAAATATCCCAATGCCCCAGGGCATTGATTGGGGACACTGCCCTGTGTAGGGTGCTGTCTTTCGGATGGGACGTTAAATGGGTGTTCTGACTCTCTGAGGTCATTAAAGATCCCATGGCACTTATCGTAGGGGTGTTAACCCCGGTGTCCTGACTAAATTCCCAATCTGGCCCTCAAACCACCACGGTCACCTAATAATCCCCATTTTACAATTGGCTCATTCATCCCCCTCCTCTCCCCTGTAACTATTCCCCAGGTCGTTTCTGCAAATGAGAATGTGTTCTCAGTCAACTTACCTGGTAAAATAACGGATAAATACATGTAGGTGGGTGACCTTGACAGAATCCTTGGCTTGTTCCAGCAGGAACGGCTTATAGGGCCAGAGCCATCTCTGAAGCGTGAGGCAGAGGCACGAGATGATGTAGTTTTCTGTAGTGTTATGTAGTGTTAGGTAGTGTTATGTAGTGTTAGGTAGTGTTAGGTAGTGTTATGTAGTGTTATGTAGTGTTAGGTAGTGTTATGTAGTGTTAGGTAGTGTTAGGTAGTGTTATGTAGTGTTATGTAGTGTTAGGTAGTGTTATGTAGTGTTATGTAGTGTTAGTTAGTGTTAGTTAGTGTTATGTAGTGTTATGTAGTGTTAGGTAGTGTTAGGTAGTGTTATGTAGTGTTATGTAGTGTTAGGTAGTGTTATGTAGTGTTAGGTAGTGTTATGTAGTGTTAGGTAGTGTTATGTAGTGTTAGGTAGTGTTATGTAGTGTTAGGTAGTGTTAGGTAGTGTTAGGTAGTGTTATGTAGTGTTATGTAGTGTTAGGTAGTGTTAGGTAGTGTTAGGTAGTGTTATGTAGTGTTAGGTAGTGTTAGGTAGTGTTATGTAGTGTTATGTAGTGTTATGTAGTGTTAGGTAGTGTTATGTAGTGTTAGGTAGTGTTAGGTAGTGTTATGTAGTGTTATGTAGTGTTATGTAGTGTTAGTTAGTGTTAGTTAGTGTTATGTAGTGTTAGGTAGTGTTAGGTAGTGTTATGTAGTGTTATGTAGTGTTAGGTAGTGTTATGTAGTGTTAGGTAGTGTTAGGTAGTGTTATGTAGTGTTAGGTAGTGTTAGGTAGTGTTAGGTAGTGTTATGTAGTGTTAGGTATTGTTATGTAGTGTTAGGTAGTGTTAGGTAGTGTTAGGTAGTGTTATGTAGTGTTATGTAGTGTTAGGTAGTGTTATGTAGTGTTAGGTAGTGTTATGTAGTGTTATGTAGTGTTATGTAGTGTTAGTTAGTGTTAGTTAGTGTTATGTAGTGTTAGGTAGTGTTAGGTAGTGTTATGTAGTGTTATGTAGTGTTAGGTAGTGTTATGTAGTGTTAGGTAGTGTTAGGTAGTGTTATGTAGTGTTAGGTAGTGTTAGGTAGTGTTATGTAGTGTTATGTAGTGTTAGGTAGTGTTATGTAGTGTTAGGTAGTGTTAGGTAGTGTTAGGTAGTGTTATGTAGTGTTAGGTAGTGTTATGTAGTGTTAGGTAGTGTTAGGTAGTGTTAGGTAGTGTTATGTAGTGTTATGTAGTGTTATGTAGTGTTATGTAGTGTTAGGTAGTGTTATGTAGTGTTAGGTAGTGTTATGTAGTGTTATGTAGTGTTAGTTAGTGTTAGTTAGTGTTATGTAGTGTTAGGTAGTGTTAGGTAGTGTTATGTAGTGTTATGTAGTGTTAGGTAGTGTTATGTAGTGTTAGGTAGTGTTAGGTAGTGTTATGTAGTGTTAGGTAGTGTTATGTAGTGTTATGTAGTGTTAGGTAGTGTTATGTAGTGTTAGGTAGTGTTATGTAGTGTTAGGTAGTGTTAGGTAGTGTTATGTAGTGTTAGGTAGTGTTATGTAGTGTTAGGTAGTGTTAGGTAGTGTTATGTAGTGTTAGGTAGTGTAATGTAGTGTTATGTAGTGTTAGGTAGTGTTAGGTAGTGTTATGTAGTGTTAGGTAGTGTTAGGTAGTGTTATGTAGTGTTATGTAGTGTTAGGTAGTGTTAGGTAGTGTAATGTAGTGTTATGTAGTGTTAGGTAGTGTTAGGTAGTGTTATGTAGTGTTAGGTAGTGTTAGGTAGTGTTAGGTAGTGTTATGTAGTGTTATGTAGTGTTATGTAGTGTTATGAAGTGTTAGGTAGTGTTATGTAGTGTTAGGTAGTGTTATGTAGTGTTATGTAGTGTTATGTAGTGTTAGTTAGTGTTAGTTAGTGTTATGTAGTGTTAGGTAGTGTTAGGTAGTGTTATGTAGTGTTATGTAGTGTTAGGTAGTGTTATGTAGTGTTAGGTAGTGTTAGGTAGTGTTATGTAGTGTTAGGTAGTGTTAGGTAGTGTTATGTAGTGTTATGTAGTGTTAGGTAGTGTTATGTAGTGTTAGGTAGTGTTAGGTAGTGTTATGTAGTGTTAGGTAGTGTTATGTAGTGTTAGGTAGTGTTAGGTAGTGTTAGGTAGTGTTATGTAGTGTTATGTAGTGTTATGTAGTGTTAGTGTTAGGTAGTGTTATGTAGTGTTATGTAGTGTTATGTAGTGTTAGTTAGTGTTAGTTAGTGTTATGTAGTGTTAGGTAGTGTTAGGTAGTGTTATGTAGTGTTATGTAGTGTTAGGTAGTGTTATGTAGTGTTAGGTAGTGTTAGGTAGTGTTATGTAGTGTTAGGTAGTGTTAGGTAGTGTTATGTAGTGTTATGTAGTGTTAGGTAGTGTTATGTAGTGTTAGGTAGTGTTATGTAGTGTTAGGTAGTGTTAGGTAGTGTTATGTAGTGTTAGGTAGTGTTATGTAGTGTTAGGTAGTGTTAGGTAGTGTTATGTAGTGTTAGGTAGTGTAATGTAGTGTTAGGTAGTGTTAGGTAGTGTTATGTAGTGTTAGGTAGTGTTAGGTAGTGTTATGTAGTGTTATGTAGTGTTAGGTAGTGTTAGGTAGTGTAATGTAGTGTTATGTAGTGTTAGGTAGTGTTAGGTAGTGTTATGTAGTGTTAGGTAGTGTTAGGTAGTGTTATGTAGTGTTATGTAGTGTTAGGTAGTGTTAGGTAGTGTTATGTAGTGTTATGTAGTGTTAGGTAGTGTTAGGTAGTGTTAGGTAGTGTTAGGTAGTGTTAGGTAGTGTTAGGTAGTGTTATGTAGTGTTATGTAGTGTTAGGTAGTGTTATGTAGTGTTATGTAGTGTTAGGTAGTGTTAGGTAGTGTTATGTAGTGTTATGTAGTGTTATGTAGTGTTAGGTAGTGTTAGGTAGTGTTATGTAGTGTTAGGTAGTGTTAGGTAGTGTTATGTAGTGTTATGTAGTGTTAGGTAGTGTTATGTAGTGTTATGTAGTGTTAGGTAGTGTTAGGTAGTGTTATGTAGTGTTATGTAGTGTTATGTAGTGTTATGTATATTATATTATGCCTATGATGTATTTATATATTTTACTTGTTGTTTTGTTTCCTGTTTGAACCTCAGGAAGAGTAGTAATTTGGTCGATACAAATTAAATTCTAAAATTGCATGTTGATCGACGGGGAAGCCTGAATTGGTTGACCGGCAGGTGGGTGGGTGTTCAGAAACACAGCGGTTACCCACACTTTACTTGTCTTCAACCCTTCTATGCCGTAGGAGCATAGGTCACCCACATGACCAAGCAGTTTCCCATACTGGATATGTGTTGTTACTGCATGTGGTAGTGATCATGTGTTGGGACACAGCAACCAAAATGCATTGTTTCTAAATGAAAACAAACTGTAGAATCATCCAGAGTGAAACACCACCATCGTTGTTTAAATAAGAAAACAAACTGTTATATCATCTAGAGTGAAACACCACCATCGTTGTTTAAATAAGAAAACAAACTGTTATATCATCTAGAGTGAAATACCACCATCGTTGTTTAAATAAGAAAACAAACTGTAGAATCATCCAGAGTGAAACACCACCATCGTTGTTTAAATAAGAAAACAAACTGTTATATCATCTAGAGTGAAACACCACCATCGTTGTTTAAATAAGAAAACAAACTGTAGAATCATCCAGAGTGAAACACCACCATCGTTGTTTAAATAAGAAAACAAACTGTTATATCATCTAGAGTGAAACACCACCATCGTTGTTTAAATAAGAAAACAAACTGTAGAATCATCCAGAGTGAAACACCACCATCGTTGTTTAAATAAGAAAACAAACTGTAGAATCATCCAGAGTGAAACACCACCATCGTTGTTTAAATAAGAAAACAAACTGTTATATCATCTAGAGTGAAACACCACCATCGTTGTTTAAATAAGAAAACAAACTGTAAAATCATCTAGAGTGAAACACCACCATCGTTGTTTCCCACCAGTCTCTCTCTCTCTAACTGTCCTTCTCTATTCTGTCCTCGCCTCCAGTGTTCTCTCAGCCAATCATTGGTAAGGCAAAGGGGGGGCTGTTGAAGACCCACTTTCTGCCGCTGATGGAGAAGTTGAGGAAGAAGGCTGCCACCGTACTGCAGGATGAGGAACAGATGAAGGCCGAGGGACGAGGGGAGATGTCTGAGGCTGAACTACTCATCCTGGATGAGTTTACCATCCTGATCAGAGACCTCTATGCCTTTTATCCGCTACTCATCCGCTTTGTAGACTACAACAGGTAACTAGACATTCTACCTCCTCCTCCTCCATGTTGCTGACTACAACAGGTAACTAGACATTCTACTTCCTCCTCCTCCATGTTGCTGACTACAACAGGTACCTAGACATTCTACTTCCTCCTCCTCCATGTTGCTGACTACAACAGGTAACTAGACATTCTACCTCCTCCATGTTGCTGACTACAACAGGTAACTAGACATTCTACCTCCTCCTCCTCCATGTTGCTGACTACAACAGGTAACTAGACATTCTACTTCCTCCTCCTCCATGTTGCTGACTACAACAGGTAACTAGACATTCTACTTCCTCCTCCTCCATGTTACTGACTACAACAGGTAACTAGACATTCTACCTCCTCCATGTTGCTGACTACAACAGGTAACTAGACATTCTACTTCCTCCTTCTCCATGTTGCTGACTACAACAGGTAACTAGACATTCTACCTCCTCCTCCTCCATGTTGCTGACTACAACAGGTAACTAGACATTCTACTTCCTCCTCCTCCATGTTGCTGACTACAACAGGTAACTAGACATTCTACTTCCTCCTCCTCCATGTTGCTGACTACAACAGGTAACTAGACATTCTACTTCCTCCTTCTCCATGTTGCTGACTACAACAGGTAACTAGACATTCTACTTCCTCCTCCTCCATGTTGCTGACTACAACAGGTAACTAGACATTCTACTTCCTCCTCCTCCATGTTGCTGACTACAACAGGTAACTAGACATTCTACTTCCTCCTCCTCCATGTTGCTGACTACAACAGGTAACTAGACATTCTACTTCCTCCTCCTCCATGTTGCTGACTACAACAGGTAAGTAGACATTCTACTTCCTCCTCCTCCATGTTGCTGACTACAACAGGTAACTAGACATTCTACCTCCTCCATGTTGCTGACTACAACAGGTAAGTAGACATTCTACTTCCTCCTCCTCCATGTTGCTGACTACAACAGGTAACTAGACATTCTACCTCCTCCTCCTCCATGTTGCTGACTACAACAGGTAAAGGACCAGTGGGGTAAAGTGAGAGGAGTGGGTGGATCAATAACCAAAGTGTTTTATAAAAAGTTGTTAAAGACGTGATGCCAGTTGCTGCTGTTGGTCTGACTGTTTTATCCAACTAAATACTGTAACTTGTTTCTAGTGGTCTGACTGTTTTATCCAACTAAATACTGTAACTTGTTTCTAGTGGTCTGACTGTTTTATCCAACTTAAAGTCTACTGTAACTTGTTTCTAGTGGTCTGACTGTTTTATCCAACTAAATACTGTAACTTGTTTCTAGTGGTCTGACTGTTTTATCCAACTAAATACTGTAACTTGTTTCTAGTGGTCTGACTGTTTTATCCAACTTAAAGTCTACTGTAACTTGTTTCTAGTGGTCTGACTGTTTTATCCAACTTAAAGTCTATTGTAACTTGTTTCTAGTGGTCTGACTGTTTTATCCAACTTAAAGTCTATTGTAACTTGTTTCTAGTGGTCTGACTGTTTTATCCAACTTAAAGTCTACTGTAACTTGTTTCTAGTGGTCTGACTGTTTTATCCAACTTAAAGTCTACTGTAACTTGTTTCTAGTGGTCTGACTGTTTTATCCAACTTAAAGTCTATTGTAACTTGTTTCTAGTGGTCTGACTGTTTTAATCCAACTTAAAGTCTACTGTAACTTGTTTCTAGTGGTCTGACTGTTTTATCCAACTTAAAGTCTACTGTAACATGTTTCTAGTGGTCTGACTGTTTTATCCAACTTAAAGTCTACTGTAACTTGTTTCTAGTGGTCTGACTGTTTTATCCAACTTAAAGTCTATTGTAACTTGTTTCTAGTGATCTGACTGTTTTATCCAACTTAAAGTCTACTGTAACTTGTTTCTAGTGGTCTGACTGTTTTATCCAACTTAAAGTCTACTGTAACTTGTTTCTAGTGGTCTGACTGTTTTATCCAACTTAAAGTCTACTGTAACTTGTTTCTAGTGGTCTGACTGTTTTATCCAACTTAAAGTCTACTGTAACTTGTTTCTAGTGGTCTGACTGTTTTATCCAACTTAAAGTCTACTGTAACTTGTTTCTAGTGGTCTGACTGTTTTATCCAACTTAAAGTCTACTGTAACTTGTTTCTAGTGGTCTGACTGTTTTATCCAACTTAAAGTCTATTGTAACTTGTTTCTAGTGGTCTGACTGTTTTATCCAACTAAATACTGTAACTTGTTTGCAATGTGTTTTTATCTTAGGGCCAAATGGCTGAAAGAATCGAACCCTGAGGCTGAGGAGCTCTTCCGCATGGTAGCAGAGGTCTTCATATTCTGGTCCAAGTCTCATGTAAGCTACACAGAGACAAGTTCACATATCAATCGTCACATCACTGTAACAGTTTCCAGGAAACATGTAATGTCTTAATCACTCTGTGATAGTTTCTACTGGTCGTCACCAAGGCACTCTGAAAGTGCGCTCTATTAAAATCCCATTACATTCTAGGAATTCTTCAGCATTTCTTTCTGCAATAAATACATTTTACATTTGCTTGCCTGGCAGCGAGAACTAGAAGACTGTGATGTATCTCTAGAGCGTTCATGTATGTCTGTTCTTCTCCAAGTCCCCTGTCAGGCTGCAGGATACATTTGCATAAATCCTTGGCAATATCCAACACTGAAATATTTTATTTCTTCCACTGCAGAATTTTAAACGGGAGGAGCAGAACTTTGTGGTTCAGAATGAGATCAACAATATGTCCTTCCTCATCACAGACACCAAGTCAAAGATGTCCAAGGCAAGTGATGTTATATAGATGGTACGAGCGTGACTATTTTTTTTTTTTACATTGATATGTACAATTTAGGTGTACTATGACTCTGTATAGCATATATAAGTCAAAGAGCTTTGTCCCCCAAATATGAAGACGACTGCACAGTAAGTTGTGATGACTGAACATAATTAAATGGATAAGTTGTTCTTGGCCTGAAATGTGGCTTGGTGTTCAGAAAGAACAAGAGAGGACCCAGTACAGAGCCAGTAGTGAGACATTATAGAGAACCTAGTACAGAGCCCTGGGGGACACCTGGTGAGACATTAAAGAGGACCGAGTACAGAGCCCTGGGGGACACCAGTAGTGAGACATTAAAGAGGACCTAGTGCAGAGCCCTGGGGGACACCAGTAGTGAGACATTAAAGAGGACCTAGTGCAGAGCCCTGGGGGACACCAGTAGTGAGACATTAAAGAGGACCTAGTGCAGAGCCCTGGAGGACACCAGTGTTGATACATTAAAGAGGACCTAGTACAGAGCCCTGGGGGACACCAGTAGTGAGACATTAAAGAGGACCTAGTGCAGAGCCCTGGGGGACACCAGTAGTGAGACATTAAAGAGGACCTAGTACAGAGCCCTGGGGGACACCAGTAGTGAGACATTAAAGAGGACCTAGTGCAGAGCCCTGGGGGACACCAGTAGTGAGACATTAAAGAGGACCTAGTGCAGAGCCTTGGGGGACACCAGTAGTGAGACATTAAAGAGGACCTAGTGCAGAGCCCTGGGGGACACCAGTAGTGAGACATTAAAGAGGACCTAGTGCAGAGCCCTGGGGGACACCAGTAGTGAGACCAGGTGGTGCTGCTGACTTGTTGACTTGTCACCTGGTTTCTCCCCTCTAGGGAGCCGTGTCCGACCAGGAGAGGAAGAAGATGAAGAGGAAGGGTGATCGCTACTCCATGCAGACCAGCCTCATCGTAGCAGCGTTGAAGAGACTACTTCCTGTAGGACTGAATATCTGCGCTCCAGGAGACCAGGAACTGATCGCTCTGGCCAAGATCCGCTTCAGTCAGGTAAATCACTTAAGTCTCTAATGAAACGGTAAGGTGTCTCATTGTTATTCTTTAACTCCCCAGTAAGTAGAACAGCCCAGATTCCATGGGCCCCCTGTTTGCTACCGTCAACCCTATGAATCAGTGTTTCTTTGATGTTTTGACCACAGAAAGACACAGAGGACGAGGTGCGGGAGATCATCAGAAACAACCTGCACCTGCAGGGAAAGGTGACCACTACTTAATTACTTCATCTCAGTTGTGACATCATCAGCATGTACTCCCCCATACTCATCTACACCATGCTACAGTATTGTAGTACTATACAACGTGGTACATACTAATCTACACCATGCTACAGTATTGTAGTACTATACAACGTGGTACATCTACACCATGCTACAGTATTGTAGTACTATACAACGTGGTACATCTACACCATGCTACAGTATTGTAGTACTATACAACGTGGTACATCTACACCATGCTACAGTATTGTAGTACTATACAACGTGGTACATACTAATCTACACCATGCTACAGTATTGTAGTACTATACAACGTGGTACATCTACACCATGCTACAGTATTGTAGTACTATACAACGTGGTACATCTACACCATGCTACAGTATTGTAGTACTATACAACGTGGTACATCTACACCATGCTACAGTATTGTACTATACGTTGTATAAGCTGACTCGATACTTCACCCAATAAGAAGTCAATTTGGATGAAGTTAAGTATTAGTCCTAAAAAGACAGAGAGGTTTCATTTGTCTTTCATAAACCTGCATGTACCGTCTCCCTCCATTCCTCCAGCTCACCATCTCTCTCTGTCTCTCTGTCTCCATCTCACCGTTCTCTCTGCATGTCTGCATGTCCATCGCCACCCTTCCTCCTCCGTCACCATCCTCAGTACCGAGTGTTTCACTTCAAAAAGATGGTGAAGAAGTTGATCATAGTGATGAAGTGGATGAAGAGTCAGCAGGCCTCCAAACCTCCGGCCTTAGAGATGCCCGGCGGGCACAAACGTCTGGCTGGCACCCGCAAGCGCTCTGCCACTATGGAGAGTAGCTATACCCACCGGCCTCCCAGGACCACCCGGGCAGGCATCAAGAAGGCCTCGTCTGTGGATTATGTGATGCACCATGGGCACGGGCAGGGGCAGGGCAATGCCCCGGGTAGAGCCACTGATATCCTGGGCACGTCCAGAATTCGAGAGGGCCACCTGGGGGCCTTAGGGCAGAGCATGTATGGGTGTAATACTGCGTTGGTGGGTAGCCCATGATCCTCACAACCTTAACCCTTAACCCTTAGCCCTTAGCCTGTAACTCTTAGCCTGTTTCTGAGACAGCATATAAAAAACTAGGCATTTAACTAGGCAAGTCAGTTAAGAACAAATTCTTATTTTCAATGACGGCCTAGGAACAGTGGGTTAACTGCCTTGTTCAGGGGCAGAACGACAGATGTTTACATTGTAAGCTCAGGGATTCGATCTTGCAACCTTTCGGTAACTAGTCCAACGCTCTAACCACTAGGCTACCCTGCCGTCACGATATATAACAAGGCCGTTAGAAAATGCCAGACGAGCTCAGTCTTCTAAGTTGATCACTAATAATCAGAATAATTCAAAAGTGCTGTTCTCGACCATTGATGGACTGATAAATCCTACCGCAGGAAAACCTCTGTGAACTTTTCTGCCAGCATATTTCAGAGATAAGATAACTAACGTTAGGCTGGGTATCAGTCAAGCAAGAACTAGTGAGGAGTTTGTTATGAGCCGTAGCCTACCACTCAAAGGCAATATGGATAGATTTTCTCTGGTTGACACAGACATGCTCAGGAAAGTGATATCACAACTTAAGTCTTTTGCCTGCCTTCTCGATCCCCACCACCTTCTTCAAAACAAATGACATATCTGAAGAAGTGCAAGCTATTGTTAATCACTCCCCTTTCATAGGCACTTTCCCCACTAAAAACCTGCCATGGTGAAACAAGCTATTGTTAATCACTCCCCTTTCATAGGCACTTTCCCCACTAAAAACCTGCCATGGTGAAACAAGCTATTGTTAATCACTCCCCTTTCATAGGCACTTTCCCCACTAAAAACCTGCCATGGTGAAACAAGCTATTGTTAATCACTCCCCTTTCATAGGCACTTTCCCCACTAAAAACCTGCCATGGTGAAACAAGCTATTGTTAATCACTCCCCTTTCATAGGCACTTTCCCCACTAAAAACCTACCATGGTGAAACAAGCTATTGTTAATCACTCCCCTTTCATAGGCACTTTCCCCACTAAAAACCTGCCATGGTGAAACAAGCTATTGTTAATCACTCCCCTTTCATAGGCACTTTCCCCACTAAAAACCTGCCATGGTGAAACAAGCTATTGTTAATCACTCCCCTTTCATAGGCACTTTCCCCACTAAAAACCTGCCATGGTGAAACAAGCTATTGTTAATCACTCCCCTTTCATAGGCACTTTCCCCACTAAAAACCTGCCATGGTGAAACAAGCTATTGTTAATCACTCCCCTTTCATAGGCACTTTCCCCACTAAAAACCTGCCATGGTGAAACAAGCTATTGTTAATCACTCCCCTTTCATAGGCACTTTCCCCACTAAAAACCTGCCATGGTGAAACAAGCTATTGTTAATCACTCCCCTTTCATAGGCACTTTCCCCACTAAAAACCTGCCATGGTGAAACGGCCTTCTTAAGAAAAGTCATCTAGATTTTTTTCAGCTCTTAGCAATTTTCAGCCGATCTCCAACCGTCCATTCTTACGCAACATTCTGGGGAAAATTGGTTTTCAAACAGCTAAATTATTTCTTAAGTGCCAACTGTATTTTTGAATAATTCCAATCTGGTTTCGGTGCCCACTACAGGACAGAGACAGCCTTAGTTCAAGAGGTAAATTATCTTAGAGCCGACACAGATGCCAAACAGCTCTCTGTCCTTGTACTCTTAATTGCTGCATTCGACACTGTTGACCGTGGTTTCCTTCTGGGCAGACTGGAGAGGTTGGTTTGACCTTTCTGGTTCAGGAGATGTTGGTTTGATCTCGCTGGTTCAGGAGATTTTGGTTTGACCACTCCGGTTCAGGAGAGGTTGGTTTGACCTCTCTGGTTCAGGAGAGGTTGGTTTGACCTCTCCGGTCCAGTTCTAAATTGGTTTAGGACCGATTTAACCGGTCAAACGTTTTTTTTGTCACTCTTGGTGAACATAATACATATCACGTGGCATTCCACAAGGTTCAGTTTTGGGTCCGGTACTGTTCAGTTTATATACAGGTATGTTACCCCTTGGCAGCATTATCAGTCTGGTACTGTAAAGTCTATATACAGGTATGTTACCCCTTGGTACCGTTATCAGTCTGGTACTGTTCAGTTTATATATGTTACCCCTTGGTACCGTTATCAGTCTGGTACTGTTCAGTTTATATATGTTACCCCTTGGTACCGTTATCAGTCTGGTACTGTTCAGTTTATATATGTTACCCCTTGGTACCGTTATCAGAAAGCACAGCATTGATTTTCACTGCTACGAAGACGAAACTTTGCATTTCTGTGTCACCAGAGAATTTTATGTCCACGGATAAATTATTCAACTGTATTAGTGATTTAAATACTTGGATGGCTCACAACTTCCTCCAGCTCGAGGTACTTATTGTTGAAGCCAAAGCACAGAGAGAGAATATAGCCTCACGTTTTAATTTGCGGGCAATAAAGATAAGACACCAGGTTAAAAAAACCTAGTTGTTGCTTTAGAATCTGAACTCAATTTCAAATCGCATTTGTAATTTGACCAAAATAGCTTTTTACCACTTGAGGAACATTGCCACGGTGCGGCCGTTTCCCTATCAGTCTGATACAGAGAGACTCATCCATGCTTTTATTACAAGCAGGCTTGACTACTGTAATGCTCTCCTGTCTGGTCTACCCAAGAAAGCCATTTGTCAACAGCAAAACATACAGAATGCTGCAGCGCGGCTACTGACCAAGACCAGATGGAGAGCACACATTACACCTGTTTTAAGGTCTCTGCACTGGCTGCCTGTGGGTTTTAGAATACATTTTAAGATACATTTTAAGATTCTTCTATTGGTTTTTAAATCCATCCACGATGGTTCACCCCAATACATGTCAGACATGCTTTTAAGTTCTGTACCCAGTCGGTCCTCTAGTTACTATGCCCCCAGTCAGTCCCTCAGGTCCTCTGGTTCTGGCTGTTTAACTATCCCAAAGCCTAAGAAGAAAAGACATGGAGCTTCTAGTTACTAAGCACCCAGCCTCTAGTTACTAAGCCCCCAGCCTCTAGTTACTAAGCCCCCAGCCTCTAGTTACTAAGCCCCCAGCCTCTGGAATAGCCTGCCTGGGGACCTGGGGGGGACCAAGAGGCATGGAGAGGCAGTCTTTAGTTACTATGCTCCCAGCCTCTGGAATAGCCTGCCTGAGGACCTGGGGGTGACCAAGAGGCATGGAGAGGCAGCCTCTAGTTACTATGCCCCCAGCCTCTGGAATAGCCTGCCTGAGGACCTGGGGGGGACCAAGAGGCATGGAGAGGCAGCCTCTAGTTACTATGCCCCCAGCCTCTGGAATAGCCTGCCTGAGGACCTGGGGGAGACCAGGAGGCATGGAGAGGCAGCCTCTAGTTACTAAGCCCCCAGTCTTTAGTTACTAAGCCCCCAGCCTCTGGAATAGCCTGCCTGAGGACCTGGGGGAGACCAAGAGGCATGGAGAGGCAGCCTCTAGTTACTAAGCCCCCAGCCTCTAGTTACTAAGCCCCCAGCCTCTAGTTACTAAGCCCCCAGCCTCTAGTTACTAAGCCCCCATCCTCTGCAATAGCCTGCCAGAGAAACTGAGGGGGGGGGCTGAAACTGTGGACATATTCAAAACAGATCTTAAACATACCTTTTTAACGTAGCCTTTCCTCAGGGTGCTTGTCATTCGTTCAGTTCTTATTGTTATTCTGTAGTTTTATTCTGAGTCTGATATGTGTTGCGTTCCATGTCTGATATGTGTTGCGTTCCATGTCTGATATGTGTTGCGTTCCATGTCTGATATGTGTTGCGTTCCATGTCTGATATGTGTTGCGTTCCATGTCTGATATGTGTTGCGTTCCATGTCTGATATGTGTTGCGTTCCATGTCTGATATGTGTTGCGTTCCATGTCTGATATGTGTTGCGTTCCATGTCTGATATGTGTTGCGTTCCATGTCTGATATGTGTTGCGTTCCATGTCTGATATGTGTTGCGTTCCATGTCTGATATGTGTTGCGTTCCATGTCTGATATGTGTTGCGTTCCATGTCTGATATGTGTTGCGTTCCATGTCTGATATGTGTTGCGTTCCATGTCTGATATGTGTTGCGTTCCATGTCTGATATGTGTTGCGTTTCATGTCTGATATGTGTTGCGTTCCATGTCTGATATGTGTTGCGTTCCATGTCTGATATGTGTTGCGTTCCATGTCTGATATGTGTTGCGTTCCATGTCTGATATGTGTTGCGTTCCATGTCTGATATGTGTTGCGTTCCATGTCGGATATGTGTTGCGTTCCATGTCGGATATGTGTTGCGTTCCATGTCGGATATGTGTTGTGTTCCATGTCGGATATGTGTTGCGTTCCATGTCTGATATGTGTTGCGTTCCATGTCTGATATGTGTTGCGTTCCAGGTCTGATATGTGTTGCGTTCCATGTCTGATATGTGTTGCGTTCCATGTCTGATATGTGTTGCGTTCCATGTCTGATATGTGTTGCGTTCCATGTCTGATATGTGTTGCGTTCCATGTCTGATATGTGTTGCGTTCCATGTCTGATATGTGTTGCGTTCCATGTCTGATATGTGTTGCGTTCCATGTCTGATATGTGTTGCGTTCCATGTCTGATATGTGTTGCGTTCCATGTCTGATATGTGTTGCGTTCCATGTCTGATATGTGTTGCGTTCCATGCCTGATATGTGTTGCGTTCCATGCCTGATATGTGTTGCGTTCCATGTCTGATATGTGTTGCGTTCCATGTCTGATATGTGTTGCGTTCCATGTCTGATATGTGTTGCGTTCCATGTCTGATATGTGTTGCGTTCCATGTCTGATATGTGTTGCGTTCCATGTCTGATATGTGTTGCGTCCATGTCTGATATGTGTTGCGTTCCATGTCTGATATGTGTTGCGTTCCATGTCTGATATGTGTTGCGTTCCATGTCTGATATGTGTTGCGTTCCATGTCTGATATGTGTTGCGTTCCATGTCTGATATGTGTTGCGTTCCATGTCTGATATGTGTTGCGTTCCATGTCTGATATGTGTTGCGTTCCATGTCTGATATGTGTTGCGTTCCATGTCTGATATGTGTTGCGTTCCATGTCTGATATGTGTTGCGTTCCATGTCTGATATGTGTTGCGTTCCCATGTCTGATATGTGTTGCGTTCCATGTCTGATATGTGTTGCGTTCCATGTCTGATATGTGTTGCGTTCCATGTCTGATATGTGTTGCGTTCCATGTCTGATATGTGTTGCGTTCCATGTCTGATATGTGTTGCGTTCCATGTCTGATATGTGTTGCGTTCCATGTCTGATATGTGTTGCGTTCCATGTCTGATATGTGTTGCGTTCCATGTCTGATATGTGTTGCGTTCCATGTCTGATATGTGTTTGCGTTCCATGTCTGATATGTGTTGCGTTCCATGTCTGATATGTGTTGCGTTCCATGTCTGATATGTTGCGTCCATGTCTGATTTTGCGTTCCATGTCTGATATGTGTTGCGTTCCATGTCTGATATGTGTTGCGTTCCATGTCTGATATGTGTTGCGTTTCATGTCTGATATGTGTTGCGTTCCATGTCTGATATGTGTTGCGTTCCATGTCTGATATGTGTTGCGTTCCATGTCTGATATGTGTTGCGTTCCATGTCTGATATGTGTTGCGTTCCATGTCGGATATGTGTTGCGTTCCATGTCGGATATGTGTTGCGTTCCATGTCGGATATGTGTTGCGTTCCATGTCGGATATGTGTTGCGTTCCATGTCGGATATGTGTTGCGTTCCATGTCTGATATGTGTTGCGTTCCATGTCTGATATGTGTTGCGTTCCATGCCTGATATGTGCTGCGTTCCATGCCTGATATGTGTTGCGTTCCATGCCTGATATGTGTTGCGTTCCATGTCTGATATGTGTTGCGTTCCATGTCTGATATGTGTTGCGTTCCATGTCTGATATGTGTTGCGTTCCATGTCTGATATGTGTTGCGTTCCATGTCTGATATGTGTTGCGTTCCATGTCTGATATGTGTTGCGTTCCATGTCTGATATGTGTTGCGTTCCATGTCTGATATGTGTTGCGTTCCATGTCTGATATGTGTTGCGTTCCATGTCTGATATGTGTTGCGTTCCATGTCTGATATGTGTTGCTTCCATGTCTGATATGTGTTGCGTTCCATGTCTGATATGTGTTGCGTTCCATGTCTGATATGTGTTGCGTTCCATGTCTGATATGTGTTGCGTTCCATGTCTGATATGTGTTGCGTTCCATGTCTGATATGTGTTGCGTTCCATGTCTGATATGTGTTGCGTTCCATGTCTGATATGTGTTGCGTTCCATGTCTGATATGTGTTGCGTTCCATGTCTGATATGTGTGCGTTCCATGTCTGATATGTGTTGCGTTCCATGTCTGATATGTGTTGCGTTCCATGTCTGATATGTGTTGCGTTCCATGTCTGATATGTGTTGCGTTTCCATGTCTGATATGTGTTGCGTTCCATGTCTGATATGTGTTGCGTTCCATGTCTGATATGTGTTGCGTTCCATGTCTGATATGTGTTGCGTTCCATGTCTGATATGTGTTGCGTTCCATGTCGGATATGTGTTTGCGTTCCATGTCGGATATGTGTTGCGTTCCATGTCGGATATGTGTTGCGTTCCATGTCGGATATGTGTTGCGTTCCATGTCGGATATGTGTTGCGTTCCATGTCGGATATGTGTTGCGTTCCATGTCTGATATGTGTTCGTCCTGCGATTCCATGCTGATATGTGCTGCGTTCCATGCCTGATATGTGTGGCGTTCCATGCTGATATGTGTTGCGTCCATGTCTGATATGTGTTGCGTTCCATGTCTGATATGTGTTGCGTTCCATGTCTGATATGTGTTGCGTTCCATGTCTGATATGTGTTGCGTTCCATGTCTGATATGTGTTGCGTTCCATGTCTGATATGTGTTGCGTTCCATGTCTGATATGTGTTTGCGTTCCATGTCTGATATGTGTTGCGTTCCATGTCCTGATATGTGTTGCGTTCCATGTCTGATATGTGTTGCGTTCCATGTCTGATATGTGTTGCGTTCCATGTCTGATATGTGTTGCGTTCCATGTCTGATATGTGTTGCGTTCCATGTCTGATATGTGTTGCGTTCCATGTCTGATATGTGTTGCGTTCCATGTCTGATATGTGTTGCGTTCCATGTCTGATATGTGTTGCGTTCCATGTCTGATATGTGTTGCGTTCCATGTCTGATATGTGTTGCGTTCCATGTCTGATATGTGTTGCGTTCCATGTCTGATATGTGTTGCGTTCCATGTCTGATATGTGTTGCGTTCCATGTCTGATATGTGTTGCGTTCCATGTCTGATATGTGTTGCGTTCCATGTCTGATATGTGTTGCGTTCCATGTCTGATATGTGTTGCGTTTCATGTCTGATATGTGTTGCGTTCCATGTCTGATATGTGTTGCGTTCCATGTCTGATATGTGTTGCGTTCCATGTCTGATATGTGTTGCGTTCCATGTCTGATATGTGTTGCGTTCCATGTCGGATATGTGTTGCGTTCCATGTCGGATATGTGTTGCGTTCCATGTCGGATATGTGTTGCGTTCCATGTCGGATATGTGTTGCGTTCCATGTCGGATATGTGTTGCGTTCCATGTCTGATATGTGTTGCGTTCCATGTCTGATATGTGTTGCGTTCCATGCCTGATATGTGCTGCGTTCCATGCCTGATATGTGTTGCGTTCCATGCCTGATATGTGTTGCGTTCCATGTCTGATATGTGTTGCGTTCCATGTCTGATATGTGTTGCGTTCCATGTCTGATATGTGTTGCGTTCCATGTCTGATATGTGTTGCGTTCCATGTCTGATATGTGTTGCGTTCCATGTCTGATATGTGTTGCGTTCCATGTCTGATATGTGTTGCGTTCCATGTCTGATATGTGTTGCGTTCCATGTCTGATATGTGTTGCGTTCCATGTCTGATATGTGTGCGTTCCATGTCTGATATGTGTTGCGTTCCCATGTCTGATATGTGTTGCGTTCCATGTCTGATATGTGTTGCGTTCCATGTCTGATATGTGTTGCGTTCCATGTCTGATATGTGTTGCGTTCCATGTCTGATATGTGTTGCGTTCCATGTCTGATATGTGTGCGTTCCCATGTCTGATATGTGTTGCGTTCCATGTCTGATATGTGTTGCGTTCCATGTCTGATATGTGTTGCGTTCCATGTCTGATATGTGTTGCGTTCCATGTCTGATATGTGTTGCGTTCCATGTCTGATATGTGTTGCGTTCCATGTCTGATATGTGTTGCGTTCCATGTCTGATATGTGTTGCGTTCCATGTCTGATATGTGTTGCGTTCCATGTCTGATATGTGTTGCGTTCCATGTCTGATATGTGTTGCGTTCCATGTCTGATATGTGTTGCGTTCCATGTCTGATATGTGTTGCGTTCCATGTCTGATATGTGTTGCGTTCCATGTCTGATATGTGTTGCGTTCCATGTCTGATATGTGTTGCGTTCCATGTCTGATATGTGTTGCGTTCCATGTCTGATATGTGTTGCGTTCCATGTCTGATATGTGTTGCGTTCCATGTCTGATATGTGTTGCGTTCCATGTCTGATATGTGTTGCGTTCCATGTCTGATATGTGTTGCGTTCCATGTCTGATATGTGTTGCGTTCCATGTCTGATATGTGTTGCGTTCCATGTCTGATATGTGTTGCGTTCCATGTCTGATATGTGTTGCGTTCCATGTCTGATATGTGTTGCGTTCCATGTCTGATATGTGTTGCGTTCCATGTCTGATATGTGTTGCGTTCCATGTCGGATATGTGTTGCGTTCCATGTCTGATATGTGTTGCGTTCCATGTCTGATATGTGTTGCGTTCCATGTCTGATATGTGTTGCGTTCCATGTCTGATATGTGTTGCGTTCCATGTCTGATATGTGTTGCGTTCCATGTCTGATATGTGTTGCGTTCCATGTCTGATATGTGTTGCGTTCCATGTCTGATATGTGTTGCGTTCCATGTCTGATATGTGTTGCGTTCCATGTCTGATATGTGTTGCGTTCCATGTCTGATATGTGTTGCGTTCCATGTCGGATATGTGTTGCGTTCCATGTCGGATATGTGTTGCGTTCCATGTCGGATATGTGTTGCGTTCCATGTCTGATATGTGTTGCGTTCCATGTCTGATATGTGTTGCGTTCCATGTCTGATATGTGTTGCGTTCCATGTCTGATATGTGTTGCGTTCCATGTCTGATATGTGTTGCGTTCCATGTCTGATATGTGTTGCGTTCCATGTCTGATATGTGTTGCGTTCCATGTCTGATATGTGTTGCGTTCCATGTCTGATATGTGTTGCGTTCCATGTCTGATATGTGTTGCGTTCCATGTCTGATATGTGTTGCGTTCCATGTCTGATATGTGTTGCGTTCCATGTCTGATATGTGTTGCGTTCCATGTCTGATATGTGTTGCGTTCCATGTCTGATATGTGTTGCGTTCCATGCCTGATATGTGTTGCGTTCCATGTCTGATATGTGTTGCGTTCCATGTCTGATATGTGTTGCGTTCCATGTCTGATATGTGTTGCGTTCCATGTCTGATATGTGTTGCGTTCCATGTCTGATATGTGTTGCGTTCCATGTCTGATATGTGTTGCGTTCCATGTCTGATATGTGTTGCGTTCCATGTCTGATATGTGTTGCGTTCCATGTCTGATATGTGTTGCGTTCCATGTCTGATATGTGTTGCGTTCCATGTCTGATATGTGTTGCGTTCCATGTCTGATATGTGTTGCGTTCCATGTCTGATATGTGTTGCGTTCCATGTCTGATATGTGTTGCGTTCCATGTCTGATATGTGTTGCGTTCCATGTCTGATATGTGTTGCGTTCCATGTCTGATATGTGTTGCGTTCCATGTCTGATATGTGTTGCGTTCCATGTCTGATATGTGTTGCGTTCCATGTCTGATATGTGTTGCGTTCCATGTCTGATATGTGTTGCGTTCCATGTCTGATATGTGTTGCGTTCCATGTCTGATATGTGTTGCGTTCCATGTCTGATATGTGTTGCGTTCCATGTCTGATATGTGTTGCGTTCCATGTCTGATATGTGTTGCGTTCCATGTCTGATATGTGTTGCGTTCCATGTCTGATATGTGTTGCGTTCCATGTCTGATATGTGTTGCGTTCCATGTCTGATATGTGTTGCGTTCCATGTCTGATATGTGTTGCGTTCCATGTCTGATATGTGTTGCGTTCCATGTCTGATATGTGTTGCGTTCCATGTCTGATATGTGTTGCGTTCCATGTCTGATATGTGTTGCGTTCCATGTCTGATATGTGTTGCGTTCCATGTCTGATATGTGTTGCGTTCCATGTCTGATATGTGTTGCGTTCCATGTCTGATATGTGTTGCGTTCCATGTCTGATATGTGTTGCGTTCCATGTCTGATATTGTGTTGCGTTCCATGTCTGATATGTGGTTGCGTTCCATGTCTGATATGTGTTGCGTTCCATGTCTGATATGTGTTGCGTTCCATGTCTGATTGTGTTGCGTTCCATGTCTGATATGTTTGGTTCCAGTCTGATATGTGTTTGCTTCATGTCTGATTATGTGTTGCGTTCCATGTCTGATATGTGTTTGCGTTCCATGTCTGATATGTGTTGCGTTCCATGTCTGATATGTGTTTGCGTTCCATGTCTGATATGTGTTTGCGTTCCATGTCTGATATGTGTTGCGTTCCATGTCTGATATGTGTTGCGTTCCATGTCTTGATATGTGTTGCGTTCCATGTCTGAATATGTTTGCGTCCATGTCTGATATGTGTTGCGTTCCATGTCTGATATGTGGTTGCGTTCCATGTCTGATATGTGTTGCGTTCATGTCTGATATGTGTTTGCGTTCCATGTCTGATATGTGTTGCGTTCCATGTCTGATATGTGTTGCGTTCCATTCTGATATGTGTTGCGTTCCATGTCTGATATGTGTTGCGTTCCATGTCTGATATGTGTTGCGTTTCATGTCTGATATGTGTTGCGTTCCATGTCTGATATGTGTTGCGTTCCATGTCTGATATGTGTTGCGTTCCATGTCTGATATGTGTTGCGTTCCATGTCGGATATGTGTTGCGTTCCATGTCTGATATGTGTTGCGTTCCATGTCGGATATGTGTTGCGTTCCATGTCGGATATGTGTTGCGTTCCATGTCGGATATGTGTCGTTCCATGTCTGATTGTGTTGCGTTCCAGGTCTGATATGTGTTGCGTTCCATGTCTGATATGTGTTGCGTTCCATGTCTGATATGTGTTGCGTTCCATGTCTGATATGTGTTTGCGTTCCATGTCTGATATGTGTTGCGTTCCATGTCTGATATGTGTTGCGTTCCATGTCTGATATGTAGTTGCGTTCCATGTCTGATATGTGTTGCGTTCCATGTCTGATATGTGTTGCGTTTCCATGTCTGATATGTGTTGCGTTCCATGGTCTGATATGTGTTGCGTTCCATGCCTGATATGTGTTGCGTTCCATGCCTGATATGTGTTGCGTTCCATGCTGATATGTGTTGCGTTCCATGCCTGATATGTGTTGCGTTCCATGCCTGATATGTGTTGCGTTCCATGTCTGATATGTGTTGCGTTCCATGTCCTGATATGTGTTTGCGTTCCATGTCTGATATGTGTTGCGTTCCATGTCTGATATGTGTTGCGTTCCATGTCTGATATGTGTTGCGTTCCATGTCTGATATGTGTTGCGTTCCATGTCTGATATGTGTTGCGTTCCATGTCTGATATGTGTTGCGTTCCATGTCTGATATGTGTTGCGTTCCATGTCTGATATGTGTTGCGTTCCATGTCTGATATGTGTTGCGTTCCATTCTGATATGTGTTGCGTTCCATGTCTGATATGTGTTGCGTTCCATGTCTGATATGTGTTGCGTTCCATGTCTGATATGTGTTGCGTTCCATGTCTGATATGTGTTGCGTTCCATGTCTGATATGTGTTGCGTTCCATGTCTGATATGTGCTGCGTTCCATGTCTGATATGTGCTGCGTTCCATGTCTGATATGTGTTGCGTTCCATGTCTGATATGTGTTGCGTTCCATGTCTGATATGTGTTGCGTTCCATGTCTGATATGTGTTGCGTTCCATGTCTGATATGTGTTGCGTTCCATGTCTGATATGTGTTGCGTTCCATGTCTGATATGTGTTGCGTTCCATGTCTGATATGTGTTGCGTTCCATGTCTGATATGTGTTGCGTTCCATGTCTGATATGTGTTGCGTTCCATGTCTGATATGTGTTGCGTTCCATGTCTGGTATGTGTTGCGTTCCATGTCTGATATGTGTTGCGTTCCATGTCTGATATGTGTTGCGTTCCATGTCTGATATGTGTTGCGTTCCATGTCTGATATGTGTTGCGTTCCATGTCTGATATGTGTTGCGTTCCATGTCTGGTATGTGTTGCGTTCCATGTCTGATATGTGTTGCGTTCCATGTCTGATATGTGTTGCGTTCCATGTCTGATATGTGTTGCGTTCCATATCTGATATGTGTTGCGTTCCATGTCTGATATGTGTTGCGTTCCATGTCTGATATGTGTTGTATAAATACATCTTGATTTGATTTGATTCGTGCTGAAAAAGCCAACTCTTATTTTTTGGTATGCCGATGACTATAGGAGTTGGATAGAAAACCCAAACACGGAGACCAGGTTAACGAACCTTAACCCTCACAGTGA
This sequence comes from Oncorhynchus kisutch, assembly GCF_002021735.2. NCBI lineage: Eukaryota > Metazoa > Chordata > Actinopteri > Salmoniformes > Salmonidae > Oncorhynchus > Oncorhynchus kisutch. The sequence goes on along the minus strand of NW_022265686.1, from coordinate 174,448 downwards.
AATCACGTAGCCTTGCTTAGACCTCAGACATGGTTAGACCTCCTGTTTCTCCTCAACCCCAATAATGTATTCTCTCTCTGTGTGTGTAGCTGGAGGATCCTGCTATCCGCTGGCAGATGGCTCTGTATAAGGATCTTCCTAACAGGAGCGAGGACACGTCAGACCCGGAGAAGACTGTAGAGAGAGTCCTGGACATCGCTCACGTCCTCTTCTATCTAGACCAGGTGGGTTCTGGGAAACATCAGGGTTCATTTAGGGCATGCAATGGAAAATGTTTTAAAACGTTTAAGTAACAGAAAACCAGGCTGTCCGTCTCTCTTTCTGCCTGTTTTCTTTGGTTTATAGTCATTTTAAAATGTTTTTTCATGGAAAATGTTTTTCTCAGTTTGGTGCCTATTGAACATTGAGTTGTGTGAATCGGTAACGTTGAGTTGTGTGAATCGGTGACGTTGAGTTGTGTGAATCGGTAATGTTGAGTTGTGTGAATCGGTAACGTTGAGTTGTGTGAATCGGTGACGTTGAGTTGTGTGAATCGGTAACGTTGAGTTGTGTGAATCGGTAACGTTGAGTTGTGTGAATCGGTAACGTTGAGTTGTGTGAATCGGTAACGTTGAGTTGTGTGAATCGGTAACGTTGAGTTGTGTGAATCGGTGACGTTGAGTTGTGTGAATCGGTAACGTTGAGTTGTGTGAATCGTTACGTTGAGTTGTGTGAATCGGTTAACGTTGAGTTGTGTGAATCGGTAACGTTGAGTTGTGTGAATCGGTAACGTTGAGTTGTGTGAATCGGTGACGTTGAGTTGTGTGAATCGGTAACGTTGAGTTGTGTGAATCGGTAACGTTGAGTTGTGTGAATCGGTTAACGTTGAGTTGTGTGAATCGGTAACGTTGAGTTGTGTGAATCGGTAACGTTGAGTTGTGTGAATCGGTGACGTTGAGTTGTGTGAATCGGTAACGTTGAGTTGTGTGAATCGGTGACGTTGAGTTGTGTGAATCGGTAACGTTGAGTTGTGTGAATCGGTTACGTTGAGTTGTGTGAATCGGTAACGTTGAGTTGTGTGAATCGGTAACGTTGAGTTGTGTGAATCGGTAACGTTGAGTTGTGTGAATCGGTTAACGTTGAGTTGTGTGAATCGGTAACGTTGAGTTGTGTGAATCGGTAACGTTGAGTTGTGTGAATCGGTAACGTTGAGTTGTGTGAATCGGTGACGTTGAGTTGTGTGAATCGGTTAACGTTGAGTTGTGTGAATCGGTGACGTTGAGTTGTGTGAATCGGTAACGTTGAGTTGTGTGAATCGGTTACGTTGAGTTGTGTGAATCGGTTAACGTTGAGTTGTGTGAATCGGTAACGTTGAGTTGTGTGAATCGGTAACGTTGAGTTGTGTGAATCGGTGACGTTGAGTTGTGTGAATCGGTAACGTTGAGTTGTGTGAATCGGTTACGTTGAGTTGTGTGAATCGGTTAACGTTGAGTTGTGTGAATCGGTAACGTTGAGTTGTGTGAATCGGTAACGTTGAGTTGTGTGAATCGGTAACGTTGAGTTGTGTGAATCGGGTGACGTTGAGTTGTGTGAATCGGTAACGTTGAGTTGTGTGTATCGGTAACGTTGAGTTATGTGAATCGGTGACGTTGAGTTGTGTGAATCGGTGACGTTGAGTTGTGTGAATCGGTTAACGTTGAGTTGTGTGAATCGGTGACGTTGAGTTTGTGTGAATCGGTAACGTTGAGTTGTGTGAATCGGTAATGTTGAGTTGTGTGAATCGGTAACGTTGAGTTGTGTGAATCGGTAACGTTGAGTTGTGTGAATCGGTAATGTTGAGTTGTGTGAATCGGTAATGTTGAGTTGTGTGAATCGGTAACGTTGAGTTGTGTGAATCGGTTACGTTGAGTTGTGTGAATCGGTAACGTTGAGTTGTGTGAATCGGTAACGTTGAGTTGTGTGAATCGGTAACGTTGAGTTGTGTGAATCGGTAACGTTGAGTTGTGTGAATCGGTAACGTTGAGTTGTGTGAATCGGTAACGTTGAGTTGTGTGAATCGGTAACATTGAGTTGTGTGAATCGGTTAACGTTGAGTTGTGTGAATCGGTAACATTGAGTTGTGTGAATCGGTAACGTTGAGTTGTGTGAATCGGTAATGTTGAGTTGTGTGAATCGGTAACGTTGAGTTGTGTGAATCGGTAACGTTGAGTTGTGTGAATCGGTAATGTTGAGTTGTGTGAATCGGTAATGCTGAGTTGTGTGAATCGGTAACGTTGAGTTGTGTGAATCGGTAACGTTGAGTTGTGTGAATCGGTAACATTGAGTTGTGTGAATCGGTTAACGTTGAGTTGTGTGAATCGGTTAACGTTGAGTTGTGTGAATCGGTAACATTGAGTTGTGTGAATCGGTAACGTTGAGTTGTGTGAATCGGTAACGTTGAGTTGTGTGAATCGGTAACGTTGAGTTGTGTGAATCGGTAAGGTTGAGTTGTGTGAATCGGTTAACGTTGAGTTGTGTGAATCGGTAACGTTGAGTTGTGTGAATCGGTAAGGTTGAGTTGTGTGAATCGGTTAACGTTGAGTTGTGTGAATCGGTAACGTTATGCCTCTCCGTTTCCTCTTCCTGTAGGTGGAACATCCACAAAGGAGCAAGAAGGCTGTGTGGCACAAGCTGCTCTCTAAACAGAGGAAGAGGGCTGTAGTGGCCTGTTTCAGAATGGCTCCCCTGTATAACCTACCCAGGTAAACATGTCTCCCCTGTATAACCTGCCCTGGTAAACATGGCTCCCCTGTATAACCTACCCAGGTAAACATGGCTCCCCTGTATAACCTACCCAGGTAAACATGTCTCCCCTGTATAATCTACCCAGGTAAACATGTCTCCCCTGTATAACCTACCCAGGTAAACATGTCTCCCCTGTATAACCTACCCAGGTAAACATGTCTCCCCTGTATAACCTACCCAGGTAAACATGGCTCCACTGTATAACCTACCCAGGTAAACATGGCTCCCCTGTATAACCTACCCAGGTACACATGGCTCCTCTTGCCTTACCTAACTAACCCTAACTTACCCAGGTAAACATGTCTCCACGTGCCTTACCTAACTAACCCTAACTCTAATTTACCCAGGTAAACTTCTCTCCACGTGCCTTACCTAACTAGCCCTCTCTTTCACCCTGCTCCACCCCCACATGTAAATGAACATATTCCTGTCATCTCCTGGTGAATCAACGGGCCTCAGCAGTACATCTTCAGAAAACCCTGTTCTGTGCAGTTTTATAAAGGATCACTGTCCAACTACTACTTCCTGTCCAGGACAGACTTCTCTCTCTCTCTCTCATTCATCCATTCACCTCTGATGACTTCTCTCTGTCTCCCACCAGGCACCGGGCGGTCAACCTGTTTCTACAGGGATATGAGAAGTCCTGGATTGAGACTGAGGAGCACTACTTTGAGGATAAGCTCATAGAGGACCTGGCTGTAAGTGTTACTCCATTGATAAGCCCATAGAGGACCAGACTGTAAGTGTTCCTCCATTGATAAGCCCATAGAGGACCAGACTGTAAGTGTTCCTGTAAGTGTTACTCCATTGATAAGCCCATAGAGGACCAGACTGTAAGTGTTCCTCCATTGATAAGCCCATAGAGGACCAGACTGTAAGTGTTCCTGTAAGTGTTACTCCATTGATAAGCCCATAGAGGACCAGACTGTAAGTGTTCCTGTAAGTGTTCCTCCATTGATAAGCCCATAGAGGACCAGACTGTAAGTGTTCCTGTAAGTGTTCCTCCATTGATAAGCCCATAGAGGACCAGACTGTAAGTGTTCCTCCATTGATAAGCCCATAGAGGACCAGACTGTAAGTGTTCCTCCATTGATAAGCCCATAGAGGACCAGACTGTAAGTGTTCCTGTAAGTGTTCCTCCATTGATAAGCCCATAGAGGACCAGACTGTAAGTGTTCCTGTAAGTGTTACTCCATTGATAAGCCCAGAGAGGACCAGACTGTAAGTGTTCCTCCATTGATAAGCCCATAGAGGACCAGACTGTAAGTGTTCCTGTAAGTGTTCCTCCATTGATAAGCCCATAGAGGAACAGACTGTAAGTGTTCCTCCATTGATAAGCCCATAGAGGACCAGACTGTAAGTGTTCCTGTAAGTGTTCCTACATTGATAAGCCCATAGAGGACCAGACTGTAAGTGTTCCTCCATTGATAAGCCCATAGAGGACCAGACTGTAAGTGTTCCTGTAAGTGTTACTCCATTGATAAGCCCATAGAGGACCAGACTGTAAGTGTTCCTCCATTGATAAGCCCATAGAGGACCAGACTGTAAGTGTTCCTGTAAGTGTTCCTCCATTGATAAGCCCATAGAGGACCAGACTGTAAGTGTTCCTCCATTGATAAGCCCATAGAGGACCAGACTGTAAGTGTTCCTCCATTGATAAGCCCATAGAGGACCAGACTGTAAGTGTTCCTGTAAGTGTTCCTCCATTGATAAGCCCATAGAGGACCAGACTGTAAGTGTTCCTGTAAGTGTTACTCCATTGATAAGCCCAGAGAGGACCAGACTGTAAGTGTTCCTCCATTGATAAGCCCATAGAGGACCAGACTGTAAGTGTTCCTGTAAGTGTTCCTCCATTGATAAGCCCATAGAGGAACAGACTGTAAGTGTTCCTCCATTGATAAGCCCATAGAGGAACAGACTGTAAGTGTTCCTCCATTGATAAGCCCATAGAGGACCAGACTGTAAGTGTTCCTCCATTGATAAGCCCATAGAGGACCAGACTGTAAGTGTTCCTCCATTGATAAGCCCATAGAGGACCAGACTGTAAGTGTTCCTGTAAGTGTTACTCCATTGATAAGCCCATAGAGGACCAGACTGTAAGTGTTCCTCCATTGATAAGCCCATAGAGGACCAGACTGTAAGTGTTCCTGTAAGTGTTCCTCCATTGATAAGCCCATAGAGGACCAGACTGTAAGTGTTCCTCCATTGATAAGCCCATAGAGGACCAGACTGTAAGTGTTCCTCCATTGATAAGCCCATAGAGGACCGGACTGTAAGTGTTCCTGTAAGTGTTCCTCCATTGATAAGCCCATAGAGGACCAGACTGTAAGTGTTCCTGTAAGTGTTCCTACATTGATAAGCCCATAGAGGACCAGACTGTAAGTGTTCCTCCATTGATAAGCCCATAGAGGACCAGACTGTAAGTGTTCCTGTAAGTGTTACTCCATTGATAAGCCCATAGAGGACCAGACTGTAAGTGTTCCTCCATTGATAAGCCCATAGAGGACCAGACTGTAAGTGTTCCTGTAAGTGTTACTCCATTGATAAGCCCATAGAGGACCAGACTGTAAGTGTTCCTGTAAGTGTTCCTCCATTGATAAGCCCATAGAGGACCAGACTGTAAGTGTTCCTGTAAGTGTTCCTCCATTGATAAGCCCATAGAGGACCAGACTGTAAGTGTTCCTCCATTGATAAGCCCATAGAGGACCAGACTGTAAGTGTTCCTCCATTGATAAGCCCATAGAGGACCAGACTGTAAGTGTTCCTGTAAGTGTTCCTCCATTGATAAGCCCATAGAGGACCAGACTGTAAGTGTTCCTGTAAGTGTTACTCCATTGATAAGCCCAGAGAGGACCAGACTGTAAGTGTTCCTCCATTGATAAGCCCATAGAGGACCAGACTGTAAGTGTTCCTGTAAGTGTTCCTCCATTGATAAGCCCATAGAGGAACAGACTGTAAGTGTTCCTCCATTGATAAGCCCATAGAGGAACAGACTGTAAGTGTTCCTCCATTGATAAGCCCATAGAGGACCAGACTGTAAGTGTTCCTCCATTGATAAGCCCATAGAGGACCAGACTGTAAGTGTTCCTCCATTGATAAGCCCATAGAGGACCAGACTGTAAGTGTTCCTGTAAGTGTTACTCCATTGATAAGCCCATAGAGGACCAGACTGTAAGTGTTCCTCCATTGATAAGCCCATAGAGGACCAGACTGTAAGTGTTCCTGTAAGTGTTCCTCCATTGATAAGCCCATAGAGGACCAGACTGTAAGTGTTCCTCCATTGATAAGCCCATAGAGGACCAGACTGTAAGTGTTCCTCCATTGATAAGCCCATAGAGGACCGGACTGTAAGTGTTCCTGTAAGTGTTCCTCCATTGATAAGCCCATAGAGGACCAGACTGTAAGTGTTCCTGTAAGTGTTCCTCCATTGATAAGCCCATAGAGGACCAGACTGTAAGTGTTCCTCCATTGATAAGCCCATAGAGGACCAGACTGTAAGTGTTCCTCCATTGATAAGCCCATAGAGGACCGGACTGTAAGTGTTCCTGTAAGTGTTCCTCCATTGATAAGCCCATAGAGGACCAGACTGTAAGTGTTCCTCCATTGATAAGCCCATAGTCAACCAGACTGTAAGTGTTCCCCCATTGATAAGCCCATAGAGGACCAGACTGTAAGTGTTCCTCCATTGATAAGCCCATAGTCAACCAGACTGTAAGTGTTCCCCCATTGATAAGCCCATAGAGGACCAGACTGTAAGTGTTCCTGTAAGTGTTCCCCCATTGATAAGCCCATAGAGGACCAGACTGTAAGTGTTCCTCCATTGATAAGCCCATAGAGGACCAGACTGTAAGTGTTCCTGTAAGTGTTCCCCCATTGATAAGCCCATAGAGGACCAGACTGTAAGTGTTCCTCCATTGATAAGCCCATAGAGGACCAGACTGTAAGTGTTCCTCCATTGATAAGCCCATAGAGGACCAGACTGTAAGTGTTCCTGTAAGTGTTCCCCCATTGATAAGCCCATAGAGGACCAGACTGTAAGTGTTCCTCCATTGATAAGCCCATAGAGGACCAGACTGTAAGTGTTCCTGTAAGTGTTCCTACATTGATAAGCCCATAGAGGACCAGACTGTAAGTGTTCCTCCATTGATAAGCCCATAGAGGACCAGACTGTAAGTGTTCCTCCATTGATAAGCCCATAGAGGACCAGACTGTAAGTGTTCCTCCATTGATAAGCCCATAGAGGACCAGACTGTAAGTGTTCCTCCATTGATAAGCCCATAGAGGACCAGACTGTAAGTGTTCCTCCATTGATAAGCCCATAGAGGACCAGACTGTAAGTGTTCCTCCATTGATAAGCCCATAGAGGACCAGACTGTAAGTGTTCCTCCATTGATAAGCCCATAGAGGACCAGACTGTAAGTGTTCCTACATTGATAAGCCCATAGAGGACCAGACTGTAAGTGTTCCTACATTGAAGTGTGAATTCAGGAACACTGTGTGGGAAATCACACAGCAGGGAATGCCTGTGTCTCGTTACAATATGTTTCTAATGACGTGTTGTTGTGTTGATGCTATTTTCCTGCCTGCACACAACGACGTCCTCATGTTGTTCACGGAGCATCCATTTGATATTCTGAGCACAGCCACACAGACATAGAACTCTCGGTTTGAAATGAAGTCATGATTGGATTAACCAGGCTCCAATACCCAGCATTCATTGGGGGCGAAGTGATTTCTTTTTTCTGAAAGCACAAAGAAACAGACTGAAACAGACAAAACAAAAGCAGTCAACGATGCATTCCTTTCAGATAACGTTTCTGAGAATTTCCTCTCAATGCACCGGAGGGAAGGAATGAACTATGTGGAGGAGACTAGAGAGAGTTACCTGGAATGAACTATGTGGAGGAGACTAGAGAGAGTTGCCTGGAATGAACTATGTGGAGGAGACTAGAGAGAGTTACCTGGAATGAACTATGTGGAGGAGACTAGAGAGAATTACCTGGAATGAACTATGTGGAGGAGACTAGAGAGAGTTACCTGGAATTAACTAGAGACTATTGTAGATGTACTGAGTAGAATAGAAAACCCTGTTGGAAAAATGTAGAGAATTGTTGTTGATTGAATTGAGATGAGAACATTTTTATTTTTCAAGGAAAACTCTCACCCAACTATATTCATCCCTGGTCTCTAGGGAGTAGTGTTCATATGGTCTCTAGGGAGTAGTGTTCATATGGTCTCTAGGGAGTAGTGTTCATATGGTCTCTAGGGAGTAGTGTTCATATGGTCTGTAGGGAGTAGTGTTCATATGGTCTGTAGGGAGTAGTGTTCATATGGTCTCTAGAGAGTAGTGTTCATATGGTCTCTAGGGAGTAGTGTTCATATGGTCTCCAGGGAGTAGTGTTCATATGGTCTCCAGGGAGTAGTGTTCATATGGTCTCTAGGGAGTAGTGTTCATATGGTCTCCAGGGAGTAGTGTTCATATGGTCTCCAGGGAGTAGTGTTCATATGGTCTCCAGGGAGTAGTGTGCATATGGTCTGTAGGGAGTAGTGCTTATATGGTCTCCAGGGAGTAGTGTGCATATGGTCTCCAGGGAGTAGTGTGCATATGGTCTGTAGGGAGTAGTGTTCAATGGTCTCCAGGGAGTAGTGTTCATATGGTCTCCAGGGAGTAGTGTTCATATGGTCTCCAGGGAGTAGTGTTCATATGGTCTCCAGGGAGTAGTGTGCATATGGTCTCCAGGGAGTAGTGTTCATATGGTCTGTAGGGAGTAGTGTTCATATGGTCTCCAGGGAGACCAGGGAGTAGTGTTCATATGGTCTCCAGGGAGTAGTGTGCATATGGTCTCCAGGGAGTAGTGTGCATATGGTCTCCAGGGAGTAGTGTTCATATGGTCTCCAGGGAGTAGTGTGCATATGGTCTCCAGGGAGTAGTGTTCATATGGTCTCTAGGGAGTAGTGTTCATATGGTCTGTAGGGAGTAGTGTTCATATGGTCTCCAGGGAGTAGTGTGCATATGGTCTCCAGGGAGTAGTGTTCATATGGTCTCCAGGGAGTAGTGTGCATATGGTCTCCAGGGAGTAGTGTGCATAATACCTTTTTGTTCCCAGACAGATGATGTGATCCTTATCAGAGTTTATTTTGTGGTTGAGACTTGAGAGTGTTACCTGTGTAGACTATAAGGCACCGTAGGAAGAGATTTGATGTTTGTGGATTGTGAAGACCCATTTTTTATTTTTTATTCTGTCTTCACAGAGACCTGGAGGAGAGGAGCCTCCTGAAGAAGATGAGGGAGCCAAGAGGATCGACCCTCTTCATCAGCTCATACAGTTATTCAGTAGGACGGCCCTGACTGAGAAGTGGTGTGTACCTCTGCTCTGTAGCTGGTCCTAGTAAACTATAGTCATACCAGGACTGTAACTAGTAATGTTACCTTTATAGTGGTGGGTATCTCTGCTCTGTAGCTGGTCCTAGTAAACTATAGTCATACCAGGACTGTAACTAGTAATGTTACCTTTATAGTGGTGGGTATCTCTGCTCTGTAGCTGGTCCTAGTAAACTATAGTCATACCAGGACTGTAACTAGTAATGTGTCCTTTATAGTGGTGGGTATCTCTGCTCTCTAGCTGGTCCTAGTAAACTATAGTAATACCAGGACTGTAACTAATAGTGATGCTAGTAATGTTACCTTTATAGTGGTGGGTATCTCTGCTCTCTAGCTGGTCCTAGTAAACTATAGTAATACCAGGACTGTAACTAGTAATGTTACCTTTATAGTGGTGGGTATCTCTGCTCTGTAGCTGGTCCTAGTAAACTATAGTCATACCAGGACTGTAACTAGTAATGTTACCTTTATAGTGGTGGGTATCTCTGCTCTGTAGCTGGTCCTAGTAAACTATAGTCATACCAGGACTGTAACTAGTAATGTGTCCTTTATAGTGGTGGGTATCTCTGCTCTCTAGCTGGTCCTAGTAAACTATAGTAATACCAGGACTGTAACTAATAGTGATGCTAGTAATGTTACCTTTATAGTGGTGGGTATCTCTGCTCTCTAGCTGGTCCTAGTAAACTATAGTAATACCAGGACTGTAACTAATAGTGATGCTAGTAATGTTACCTTTATAGTGGTGGGTATCTCTGCTCTCTAGCTGGTCCTAGTAAACTATAGTAATACCAGGACTGTAACTAATAGTGATGCTAGTAATGTTACCTTTATAGTGGTGGGTATCTCTGCTCTCTAGCTGGTCCTAGTCAACTATAGTAATACCAGGACTGTAGCTAATAGTGATGCTAGTAATGTTACCTTTATAGTGGTGGGTATCTCTGCTCTCTAGCTGGTCCTAGTAAACCATAGTAATACCAGGACTGTAACACTCTCTATATGATACATCATCCTCTCTACCCGGTGGTATAAAACCAGGACTGTAACACTCTCTATATGATACATCATCCTCTCTACCTGGTGGTATAAAACCATAGTAATACCCGGACTGTAACACTCTCTATATGATACATCATCCTCGGTACCTGGTGGTATAAAACCATAGTAATACCAGGACTGTAACACTCTCTATATGATACATCATCCTCTCTACCTAGTGGTATAAAACCATAGTAATACCAGGACTGTAACTGATATTGGCAGTAGTAACACTTCCATTACAGTGGATCTGATGTCTACCTGATGTTCTAGAACTTCCTGATTCTACTACTCGTTATGACACAATAATAATGACCTTATCTACTGTGTGTTGCAGTAAGCTGGAAGAGGACATTCTCTACATGGCCTATGCTGACATTATGGCTAAGGTACCGCTTGTATTCAGAGTGGTCTTACGTCACAATCCATTATGTTTTTCTACTGATTCATCAATTACTTGATTGGTCCTATCACTTCATTGGTTGATTGATTTATTACTTGATTGGCCCGATCACTTGGTTGATTGATTTATTGGTTGTGATGTCTTTCTCTTTCTGTATCATCCATTTCTCCACCAGAGCTGTCATGATGAAGAGGATGAGGATGGAGAGGAGGTGAAGAGTTTTGAAGTAGGTATCTCCTCTTGAACACCGTCCAGCCCATTTAACATTTGCCCATCCCTCCCCCAGAAGCATTTTAAAATGAGGGTGACGTCTTTTAAAATGGGGGTTATTTCGTTTCCCATGGCTTGCAGGCAGCTTTTAAATGACCCCTGAAGAGATGGCAGCTAGAGTCTTCTCTGAGTTGAGATAATGACCCTTGAAGAGATGGCACGTAGAGTCTTCTCTCTGAGTTGAGATAATGACCCCTGAAGAGATGGCACGTATAGTCTTCTCTCTGAGTTGAGATAATGACCCCTGAAGAGATGGCACGTAGAGTCTTCTCTCTGAGTTGAGATAATGACCCCTGAAGAGATGGCACATAGAGTCTTCTCTCTGAGTTGAGATAATGACCCCTGAAGAGATGGCACATAGAGTCTTCTCTGAGTTGAGATAATGACCCCTGAAGAGATGGCACATAGAGTCTTCTCTCTGATTTGAGATAATGACCCCTGAAGAGATGGCACGTAGAGTCTTCTCTCTGAGTTGAGATAATGACACCTGAAGAGATGGCACGTAGAGTCTACTCTCTGAGTTGAGATAATGACCCCTGAAGAGATGGCACGTAGAGTCTTCTCTCTGAGTTGAGATAATGACCCCTGAAGAGATGGCACGTAGAGTCTTCTCTGAGTTGAGATAATGACCCCTGAAGAGAGGGCAGCTAGAGTCTTCTCTGCTGAGTTGAGATAATGACCCCTGAAGAGATGGCACATAGAGTCTTCTCTGAGTTGAGATAATGTCCCCTGAAGAGATGGCACGTAGAGTGTTCTCTCTGAGTTGAGATAATGACCCCTGAAGAGATGGCAGCTAGAGTCTTCTCTCTGAGTTGAGATAATGACCCCTGAAGAGATGGCACATAGAGTCTTCTCTCTGAGTTGAGATAATGACCCCTGAAGAGATGGCACATAGAGTCTTCTCTCTGAGTTGAGATAATGACCCCTGAAGAGATGGCACGTAGAGTCTTCTCTCTGAGTTGAGATAATGACCCCTGAAGAGATGGCACATAGAGTCTTCTCTCTGAGTTGAGATAATGACCCCTGAAGAGATGGCACATAGAGTCCACTCTGTTGAGATAATGACCCCTGAAGAGATGGCACGTAGAGTCTTCTCTCTGAGTTGAGATAATGACCCCTGAAGAGATGGCACATAGAGTCTTCTCTCTGATTTGAGATAATGACCCCTGAAGAGATGGCAGCTAGAGTCTTCTCTCTGAGTTGAGATAATGACCCCTGAAGAGATGGCACATAGAGTCTTCTCTGAGTTGAGATAATGACCCCTGAAGAGATGGCACGTAGAGTCTTCTCTCTGAGTTGAGATAATGACCCCTGAAGAGATGGCACATAGAGTCTTCTCTCTGATTTGAGATAATGACCCCTGAAGAGATGGCACGTAGAGTCTTCTCTCTGAGTTGAGATAATGACCCCTGAAGAGATGGCACATAGAGTCTTCTCTGAGTTGAGATAATGACCCCTGAAGAGATGGCACGTAGAGTCTTCTCTCTGAGTTGAGATAATGACCCCTGAAGAGATGGCACATAGAGTCTTCTCTCTGATTTGAGATAATGACCCCTGAAGAGATGGCACGTAGAGTCTTCTCTCTGAGTTGAGATAATGACCCCTGAAGAGATGGCACATAGAGTCTTCTCTGAGTTGAGATAATGACCCCTGAAGAGATGGCACGTAGAGTCTTCTCTCTGAGTTGAGATAATGACCCCTGAAGAGATGGCACATAGAGTCTTCTCTGAGTTGAGATAATGACCCCTGAAGAGAGGGCAGCTAGAGTCTTCTCTGCTGAGTTGAGATAATGACCCCTGAAGAGATGGCACATAGAGTCTTCTCTGAGTTGAGATAATGACCCCTGAAGAGATGGCACGTAGAGTCTTCTCTCTGAGTTGACACAATCTTGTGCAATACAAACTTTCTCCCACGTCGTTCATTGACATTAATGGCAGACTTGTGGATCTCAAGTTGGATTACCAATCAGATGATAATGATGCGGCTCATCTGTCTCATACCTGGTGTAATTTAGATTGACAACATTTTTTATTTGATTTATTTAACGATGCAAGTCAGTTAAGAACATTTTATTTTATTTACAATGACGGCCTACCCTGGCCAAACCCTAACCCCGGGCGACGCTGGGCCAATTGTGCTCCGCCCTTTTGAACTCCCAATCACGGCCGGTTGTGATACAGCCTGGAATCGAACCAGGTGACGTCTGAAATTACGCCTGTAGCACCGAGACGCAGTGCCTTAGACCTCTGCTCCACTCCGGAGCCCCTGTTATAATGGAACATGGTGTACATCTGTATCTTTTTTTTCTCCTCGTGTGGTTTGTGTGATCATGCAGCGACACCCGTAAAACACTGAGGATGTTAATCAGCATGGCTTTTCAGTAGGCTGCTCCTCAGGACCACATCCTGTCATTATTACACCCGTAAAACACTGAGGATGTTAATCAGCATGGCTTTTCAGTAGGCTGCTCCTCAGGACCACATCCTGTCATTATTACACCCGTAAAACACTGAGGATGTTAATCAGCATGGGTTTTCAGTAGGCTGCTCCTCAGGACCACATCCTGTCATTATTACACCAATCTTTTCACCTTCATTTTCTAGGAGGTTTTTCTATTTTCTGAGTATAGCTGGGTGGGATCCGTGCACTGTGAAATGATACCATTCTGTTTCCCCAGCGTGATATAAGCAAAGGTTTAAGCAACAAAATTGCCAAGAAGGAGGAAGAATCTCTGGTAAAAAAGTTCTCAAAAAAACAACTGTCTCTTGTTGATTTTGCATCTTGTTTCCTTTCCAGTATTTCTGTATTTCCTGTTCTTCTTTTGAAGGTTCTTCATTCATATCGTTCAGCCCCGCCCCTCTCCGCTTCCTGATTTGGTTTTTTTCTTCAACACTGTAAAAAAAAAAAAAAAAGCCTAAATTAGGAGAGCGGCCATCTTGCTTTTCCCGAGCTCTTCCATCCCCTTGTGTTCTTCTGCTGTGGCTCAGATGGAAAGTGGGGAAGCAACCAAGCCTGGACCCCCTATAGCGCTCCCTGCCATGCTGTTCCCTCAGTCGGGCAGAGTTGTTGCTGCTGTTTGGTTGTCACTGTTTCAGTGGGTGTTGCTGGAGACATGACACTGTCCCCCTCGTTGTCTATGTGTCTCACGTCCCTCAGCACTGAGCTTACAGTCCACCTCACTGTACTAACACACAGACAGACTGCCTGCTCCCATCCAGCTCCAAGTCTTCTGTAGTCTCCAAGCCCTCTGTAGGCCCTGTGGTTATGACTTGCAATATTGTAATACATTTGTCTTCAACAGGCATTATTAACACCAATGACATCATCCTGAATTCAATTAGACATTGATAGAAAACACCTACGGAAGGTGATCTTGGGCCTGGTGCAGGAGTAGGTCTGCACCTCCAGGGTGGTGTTGAGTGTCTTGTAGCCCGATGGGTGGTCTGATTGGACAGGAAGGTGCAGTCTCTCAGGTCTCTCCTCCTCCTCCTCCTCCTCCTCCTCCTCTTCCTCCCTCCTGCAGGAAAAAGAGATGGAGAAACAGAAGCTGCTATATCAGCAGGCCAGGTTACACGACCGAGGTGCTGCAGAGATGGTGCTGCAGACCATCAGCGCCAGCAAAGGTAAGCTCTCTGAGTAGAATGGACGAACAGGATGTACACTGAGTGGACAAAACATTAGGAACACCTTCCTAATAGTGAGTCCCTGCCCCCCCCCCCCCCCCTTTCAGCCCTCAGCTGGCCCATGTTGACTCCAATGCTTCCAACAGTTGTTTCAAGTTGGCTGGAGGGCCTTTGGGCGGTGGACCGTTCTTGATACACTCGGGAAACTGTTGAGCGTGAAAAACCCAGCAGCGTTGCAGTTCTTCACACAAACCAGTGCGCCCTGGCACCTACTACCATACCCCGTTCAAAGGCTACTTAAATATTTAGTCTTGACCATTCACCCTCTGAATGGTCACACACACAATATCAAAGTCTCAATTATCTCAAGGCTTAAAAATCCTTCTTTAACCACCTGTCTCCTCCCCTTCATCTACACTGATTGAAGTGGGAGCATAGCTTTCACCTGGATTCACCTGGTCAGTCTATGTCATGGAAAGAGTAGCCATGTGTGATCTCAGTGACCCATAACTCTCACAATAAAGCAGAGCTCTGTCCACAGTAGGTAGGTAGCTACGTTGTGACGTACTAGACCCAGTATAAAGGTGTTGTGTTCCCCACCAGGTGAGATGGGTCCCATGGTGGCCTCTACTCTGAAGCTGGGGATAGCTGTCCTCAATGGAGGCAACTCGACTGTTCAGCAGGTAGGTCCATCTACCATTAAACTGCATCAATCTACCATCAGTCACTTATCGACCTGGTATCTACCATTAAACTGCATCAATCTACCATCAGTCACTTATCGACCTGGTATCTACCATTAAACTGCATCAATCTACCATCAGTCACTTATCGACCTGGTATCTACCATTAAACTGCATCAATCTACCATCAGTCACTTATCGGCCTGGTATCTACCATTAAACTGCATCAATCTACCATCAGTCACTTATCGGCCTGGTATCTACCATTAAACTGCATCAATGTAGTCTCTGTGTCTCTGTAGTGTTTACTCTCTCATGTCTCTGTGTCTCTGTAGTGTTTACTCTCTCATGTCTCTGTAGTGTTTACTCTCTCATGTCTCTGTGTCTCTGTAGTGTTTACTCTCTCATGTCTCTGTAGTGTTTACTCTCTCATGTCTCTGTAGTGTTTACTCTCTCATGTCTCTGTAGTGTTTACTCTCTCATGTCTCTGTAGTGTTTACTCTTTCATGTCTCTGTAGTGTTTACTCTCTCATGTCTCTGTAGTGTTTACTCTCTCATGTCTCTGTGTCTCTGTAGTGTTTACTCTCTCATGTCTCTGTGTCTCTATAGTGTTTACTCTCTTATGTCTCTCATGTCTCTGTAGTGTTTACTCTCTCATGTCTCTGTAGTGTTTACTCTCTCATGTCTCTGTAGTGTTTACTCTCTCATGTCTCTGTAGTGTTTACTCTCTCATGTCTCTGTAGTGTTTACTCTCTCATGTCTCTGTAGTGTTTACTCTCTCATGTCTCTGTAGTGTTTACTCTCTCATGTCTCTGTAGTGTTTACTCTCTCATGTCTCTGTAGTTTTTACTCTCTCATGTCTCTGTAGTTTTTACTCTCTCATGTCTCCGTGTTTCTCTCTTACAGAAAATGCTGGACTACCTGAAAGACAAGAAGGACGTGGGCTTCTTCCAGAGTCTGGCTGGTCTGATGCAGTCGTGCAGGTACTGCTGTACCCTCCTCATCCTCACGTCGCTCGCTCCGTTCGGTGGAGTGTTCGGTGTGTAAATATGTCGTTGACCTCTCTGTCTCTCTGTTCCAGTGTTCTGGACCTGAATGCGTTTGAGCGCCAGAATAAAGCAGAGGGACTGGGCATGGTGACAGAGGAGGGATCAGGTACATATTAACTACCGACAAGTAGAAACACTAATTAAAGGTAATGTCCTACTGTCTCCTACTGTCTATGTTAATTAAAGGTAATGTCCTACTGTCTCTGTACAACACATGCTGAAGATGGGAGAGTTCATCGCCATAATGTCTTCACAATATATTCAGTATTAAAGAGGGAAAGGAATGGGTATCATACCAGAACACACATGGACATAATAGAAGATGAAACATATACGTATTATATATATATAAGATATTTAAGATTCCTATTTAAGATGTGTTTAATATATATCGTGTTGTAGTTGTGCCTTGTCCAAATTCATCCTGGTTTTCTTCCTTTGTCCTTTTGTTTTGTCATCACATTGACTGAACAGGAGTTATGTTGGGTTTTGGACACTGGAAATACAGCGTCTCCTGTATCCGTCTGTCTACGTGCAACAATCACTTTTCATTTCCTGCTGTCCACGTCAAATGTCTTTGTGCTCTTCAGTTATTTACTAACCTCCCATGTGTTGTCTATGGGTGCCACATTCTACCTGTGTTGTGGTCAATGTTGTATTCAAAGGCTGGATGGATGGACAACACTTCTGAGAATGAATCAAAGTTGATGGTAATTTATAGCGAGCGTTTCCAATATGCTAGTCAGGCGGTGTAGGAACAAATAGCCTGTGTTTTCTCTATGACAAATTATTATTATTATTTATTTATTATTATAAGCCAATCAGCACAAAGCTTATCCCATACGCAAGCCAATCAGCACAAAGCTTATCCCATACGCAAGCCAATCAGCACAAAGCTTATCCCATACGCAAGCCAATCAGCACAAAGCTTATCCCATACGCAAGCCAATCAGCACAAAGCTTATCCCATACGCAAGCCAATCAGCACAAAGCTTATCCCATACGCAAGCCAAACAGCACAAAGCTTATCCCATACGCAAGCCAATCAGCACAAAGCTTATCCCATACGCAAGCCAATCAGCACAAAGCTTATCCCATACGCAAGCCAATCAGCACAAAGCTTATCCCATACGCAAGTCAATCAGCACAAAGCTTATCCCATACGCAAGCCAATCAGCACAAAGCTTATCCCATACGCAAGCCAATCAGCACAAAGCTTATCCCATACGCAAGCCAATCAGCACAAAGCTTATCCCATACGCAAGCCAATCAGCACAAAGCTTATCCCATACGCAAGCCAATCAGCACAAAGCTTATCCCATACGCAAGCCAATCAGCACAAAGCTTATCCCATACGCAAGCCAATCAGCACAAAGCTTATCCCATACGCAAGCCAATCAGCACAAAGCTTATCCCATACGCAAGCCAATCAGCACAAAGCTTATCCCATACGCAAGTCAATCAGCACAAAGCTTATCCCATACGCAAGCCAATCAGCACCAAGCTTATCCCATACGCAAGCCAATCAGCACAAAGCTTATCCCATACGCAAGCCAATCAGCACCAAGCTTATCCCATACGCAAGCCAATCAGCACAAAGCTTATCCCATACGCAAGCCAATCAGCACAAAGCTTATCCCATACGCAAGCCAATCAGCACAAAGCTTATCCCATACGCAAGCCAATCAGCACAAAGCTTATCCCATACGCAAGTCAATCAGCACAAAGCTTATCCCATACGCAAGCCAATCAGCACAAAGCTTATCCCATACGCAAGTCAATCAGCACAAAGCTTATCCCATACGCAAGTCAATCAGCACAAAGCTTATCCCATACGCAAGCCAATCAGCACAAAGCTTATCCCATACGCAAGCCAATCAGCACAAAGCTTATCCCATACGCAAGCCAATCAGCACAAAGCTTATCCCATACGCAAGTCAATCAGCACCAAGCTTATCCCATACGCAAGCCAATCAGCACAAAGCTTATCCCATACGCAAGCCAATCAGCACAAAGCTTATCCCATACGCAAGCCAATCAGCACAAAGCTTATCCCATACGCAAGCCAATCAGCACAAAGCTTATCCCATACGCAAGTCAAGCAGCACAAAGCTTATCCCATACGCAAGCCAATCAGCACCAAGCTTATCCCATACGCAAGCCAATCAGCACAAAGCTTATCCCATACGCAAGCCAATCAGCACAAAGCTTATCCCATACGCAAGCCAATCAGCACAAAGCTTATCCCATACGCAAGCCAATCAGCACAAAGCTTATCCCATACGCAAGCCAATCAGCACAAAGCTTATCCCATACGCAAGTCAATCAGCACAAAGCTTATCCCATACGCAAGCCAATCAGCACAAAGCTTATCCCATACGCAAGCCAATCAGCACAAAGCTTATCCCATACGCAAGTCAATCAGCACAAAGCTTATCCCATACGCAAGTCAATCAGCACAAAGCTTATCCCATACGCAAGTCAATCAGCACAAAGCTTATCCCATACGCAAGTCAATCAGCACAAAGCTTATCCCATACGCAAGCCAATCAGCACAAAGCTTATCCCATACGCAAGTCAATCAGCACAAAGCTTATCCCATACGCAAGCCAATCAGCACAAAGCTTATCCCATACGCAAGCCAATCAGCACAAAGCTTATCCCATACGCAAGCCAATCAGCACAAAGCTTATCCCATACGCAAGTCAATCAGCACAAAGCTTATCCCATACGCAAGCCAATCAGCACAAAGCTTATCCCATACGCAAGCCAATCAGCACAAAGCTTATCCCATACGCAAGCCAATCAGCACAAAGCTTATCCCATACGCAAGCCAATCAGCACAAAGCTTATCCCATACGCAAGCCAATCAGCACAAAGCTTATCCCATACGCAAGCCAATCAGCACAAAGCTTATCCCATACGCAAGCCAATCAGCACAAAGCTTATCCCATACGCAAGCCAATCAGCACAAAGCTTATCCCATACGCAAGCCAATCAGCACAAAGCTTATCCCATACGCAAGTCAATCAGCACAAAGCTTATCCCATACGCAAGCCAATCAGCACAAAGCTTATCCCATACGCAAGCCAATCAGCACAAAGCTTATCCCATACGCAAGTCAATCAGCACAAAGCTTATCCCATACGCAAGTCAATCAGCACAAAGCTTATCCCATACGCAAGTCAATCAGCACAAAGCTTATCCCATACGCAAGTCAATCAGCACAAAGCTTATCCCATACGCAAGCCAATCAGCACAAAGCTTATCCCATACGCAAGTCAATCAGCACAAAGCTTATCCCATACGCAAGCCAATCAGCACAAAGCTTATCCCATACGCAAGCCAATCAGCACAAAGCTTATCCCATACGCAAGCCAATCAGCACAAAGCTTATCCCATACGCAAGTCAATCAGCACAAAGCTTATCCCATACGCAAGCCAATCAGCACAAAGCTTATCCCATACGCAAGCCAATCAGCACAAAGCTTATCCCATACGCAAGCCAATCAGCACAAAGCTTATCCCATACGCAAGCCAATCAGCACAAAGCTTATCCCATACGCAAGTCAATCAGCACAAAGCTTATCCCATACGCAAGCCAATCAGCACAAAGCTTATCCCATACGCAAGCCAATCAGCACAAAGCTTATCCCATACGCAAGCCAATCAGCACAAAGCTTATCCCATACGCAAGCCAATCAGCACAAAGCTTATCCCATACGCAAGCCAATCAGCACAAAGCTTATCCCATACGCAAGCCAATCAGCACAAAGCTTATCCCATACGCAAGCCAATCAGCACGAGCAGAGTGAATCAGTGGAGCCACAGGGTTGAACAAACAAACAGCAATCACTAATCATTGCTTTGTATATATTCGTTTTTTTTGCGACATAATAAACCCTTCAAAATGATCATTGTTAATGTTAGTAGGAGGCATCTGGAAGGTTTTCTGTCATACCCTCACTGTTCTTATGGCCCTTCCTTCCTGGTTTATATTACTATATTACTTCTCATATGCAGTAGAAGAAATGGAAGCATTTAGCTCTTTTATTTTGTTTGTTTAGTTTTCTCTCCCTCATTTTAAAACAAAATGTTTCATAGTGGGTCACACATGTTGCCACTACTTGATTGAAACGGAATACAATTCCTTTTTGGGGGGGGGGGGGGGGTTATGAATAATCAACCAACTGTTTTGTCACTGTACCCTATTCTAAATTCTCTACAATGTGCAGTCTTCTAGAACTCTGACCAACTTAATTCCTATTCTAAATTCTCTACAATGTGCAGTCTTCTAGAACTCTGACCAACTTAATTCCTATTCTAAATTCTCTACAATGTGCAGTCTTCTAGAACTCTGACCAACTTAATTCCTATTCTAAATTCTCTACAATGTGCAGTCTTCTAGAACTCTGACCAACTTAATTCCTATTCTAAATTCTCTACAATGTGCAGTCTTCTAGAACTCTGACCAACTTAATTCCTATTCTAAATTCTCTACAATGTGCAGTCTTCTAGAACTTTGACCAACTTAATTCCTATTCTAAATTCTCTACAATGTGCAGTCTTCTAGAACTCTGACCAACTTAATTCCTATTCTAAATTCTCTACAATGTGCAGTCTTCTAGAACTCTGACCAACTTAATTCCTATTCTAAATTCTCTACAATGTGCAGTCTTCTAGAACTCTGACCAACTTAATTCCTATTCTAAATTCTCTACAATGTGCAGTCTTCTAGAACTCTGACCAACTTAATTCCTATTCTAAATTCTCTACAATGTGCATTCTTCTAGAACTTTGACCAACTCTTTTCCTTTTCTAAATTCTCTTTTCTTAATTCTCTTTGGAACACCGTTTGGGTCTTTGCGTGTCAAAAAACAACACATTATCTAGGTAACAACACATTATCTAGGTAACAACACATTATCTAGGTAATAACACATTATCTAGGTAACAACACATTATCTAGGTAATAACACATTATCTATTCCATCGAATGGGAAAACGTCTGTTTGAAATTAAATCAGGATCAAACATGTTTGCAAAAATATTTGATACAGATGCTATTAGCAATTTCTGGGCTAGCTAGCTAGCTTTAGTTTGGTACCTAGCTAGCTAGCTTTAGTTTGGTACCTAGCTAGCCAGCTTTAGTTTGGTACCTAGCTAGCTAGCTTTAGTTTGGTACCTAGCTAGCCAGCTTTAGTTTGGTACCTAGCTAGCTAGCTTTAGTTTGGTACCTAGCTAGCTTGCTTTAGTTTGGTACCTAGCTAGCTAGCTTTAGTTTGGCACCTGGCTAGCTTTAGTTTGTTACCTAGCTAGCTAGCTTTAGTTTGTTACCTAGCTAGCTAGCTTTAGTTTGGTACCTAGCTAGCACCAATGCAACCAGCCTGAAAACAATTACCAGTAGAAACTGCATTCATTTTCACTTAGCAATGATTTAGGAATCCATGTGAGTAAGTATTAGCTAGGTAGCTACTTGTTGTTCTCCTATTGAAATAACTAGCTAGCCAGCTACTTAACCCTGCTGCCCAAAACTAACCTTATAAGCAGCCAGCTAGCTTCATGTGGGTAGTGTGGCTTGACCGGGCCGGGTTATGTGTTTTGAAGCCACAATAGTGGAATTTGCAACCAGGTCCCTCATAAATCTAGTTCCCTATAGAAAACCAATTGAAAAGACAGTGACCTCAAAAAAAAAAAAAGATTTCCTGGATGGTTTGTCCTCGGTGTTTCACCTGCCAAATAAGTTATGTTATACTCACAGACATCATTTTAACAGTTTTAGAAACTAGAGTGTTTTCTATCCAAATCTACCAATTATATGCATATCATTCTGGGCCTGAGTAGCAGGCAGTTTACTTTGGGATTTTCATCCAGACGTCAAAATAGTGCCCCCTATCCTTAAGATGTTTTAAACAAGGCTGGAGTGTTGGAATGTGGAGCAATGAAATGGAGTTATCAGTCTACTCAGTACCCAAGTGCTTTTTTCCCCAACGTCCTCCTCAGCGATATCAGGCTCCAAAACCTCCACGTTGTCTTGTGTTCAATACATTGTAGGGTTGACTGGTACAATACATGTCATTGGGGCGGCAGGGTAGCCTAGTGGTTAGAGTGTAGAGGCGGCAGGGTAGCCTAGTGGTTAGAACATTGGACTAGTAACCGAAAGGTTGCAAGTTCAAATCCCCGAGCTGACAAGGTACAAAATCTGTCGTTCTGCCCCTGAACAGGCAGTTAACCCACTGTTCCTAGGCCGTCATTGAAAATAAGAATTTGGTAAAATAAAGGTAAAAAAAAAAATAAAAAAAAATAACATGAGGCTGAATTCACAGTGGTTTCAGAGTCCCGCAATAAGAGCTATGATGCTAATGTTCTCTGGGTGTCACTGAGTAGACTGATAACCCATGTCATTGATCCACAACCCATAGGTAAGGCTGTACAGTGAAATAAGGATCATAAGCCCCCAATGCAATTCTAAAGTCTACTACATCCAGTGTGTTTTCAATAGGTTTCTGTCAAATTAACAAATTATTGAATTTTGTCGAATTTATATAAGAACATTCCAACCTAGTTTAGTATGATCTATTCCATTATGGCATGATTCCACTATTTGTATTAATTTGCATCACTTTCATTGAGACTTTTATTTTGAAGGCGAACCGCAAAGTCCACTATTGTGGCTAGCTTCACATAAATGGGTCCGACCACCATTAATCAAGTAAGAACTGTCTTATAATTTAGGGTTATTTTAGATTATGACACCTAGCTAGATAGATAGGGGTGGCAGGTAGCCTAGTGGTTAGATCGTTGGGCCAGTAACCAAAAGGTTTCTGGATTGAATCCCCGAGCTGACAATCTGTCGTTCTGCCCCTGATTATGGCAGTTAACCCACTGTTCCTAGGCTGTCATTGTAAATAAGAATTTGTTCTTAACTGACTTGCCTAGTTAAAATATATATATTTTAAACAAAATAGCTACTGAAACAGATTATGTCGGTTTGCTAAGTTTTTCAGCTAGCACCCATCAGCTAGCTAGCTTGTTTTATGACCAGCACTGTCCAGAGCCTGGGGAAGTGTGTCTGTTGACCAGCATCATAGCATATGAAACACGACATGACATATGACACTCGACATGACATATGAAACACGACATGACATATGAAACACGACATGACATATGAAACAGGACATGACATATGAAACACATCATAGCATATGAAACACGACATGACATATGAAACACGACATGACATATGAAACACGACATGACATATGAAACACGACAAGACATATGAAACACGTCATGACATATGAAACACATCATAGCATATAAAACACGACATGACATATGAAACACGACATGACATATGAAACACGACAAGACATGAAACACGACATGACATATGAAACACGGCAAGACATATGAAACACGACATGACATATGAAACACGGCAAGACATATGAAACACGACATGACATATGAAACACATCATAGCATATGAAACACATCATAGCATATGAAACACGACATGACATATGAAACACGACATGACATATGAAACACGACATGACATATGAAACACGACATGACATATGAAACAGGACATGGCATATGAAACACGACATGAAACTTGACATGACATATGAAACACGACATGACATATGAAACACGACATGACATATGAAACACGACATGACATATGAAACACATCATAGCATATGAAACACGACATGACATATGATACACGACATGACATATGAAACACGACATGACATATGAAACACGGCATGACATATGAAACACGACATGACATATGAAACACGACAAGACATATGAAACACGACATGACATATGAAACACATCATAGCATATGAAACACGACATGACATATGAAACACATCATAGCATATGAAACACGACATGACATATGAAACACGACATGACATATGAAACATGACATGACATATGAAACACGACATGACATATGAAACACGACATGACATATGAAACACATCATAGCATATGAAACACGACATGACATATGAAACACATCATAGCATATGAAACACGACGTGACACATGAAACACGACATGACATATGAAACACGACAAGACATATGAAACACGACATGACATATGAAACACGACATGAAACACGACATGACATATGAAACTCGACATGACATATGAAACACGACATGACATATGAAACACAACATGACATATGAAACACGACATGACATATGAAACACGACATGACATATGAAACAGGACATGACATATGAAACACGACATGACATATGAAACACAACGTGGATACTGTAATCAATGTGTAATAACTATGTAAAACATGTATGAACGTGTTGAATTATTATGTGACGTGCAGTCATATTCACATAACAACAAGCTTATTTTGACACGTCAAATAGTGTTAATTGACGTTTATCTTGTTTTTTGACAGGCAAAGACCCAAACGTGGTTCCATAATTCTCTACAATGTACAGTGACAACTTCTGCTCTGCGCTATACTTCACCCTAAACTGATTTATTTGCAAAGAAACAAACCGATATGAAAACCATATTGAAAGCTATTTGTAATCTGTTTGACTTCTGCTTTCTTTCTTTCCTTTCTTCTCTTTGGTTTAATGTACTGTCTTCCCCTCCTCAGTCATCACTCATGAGCGTGGTAATTATGACTTCTGCCATTTTCCTGTCGTTCGTTCGTTAGCTTTGTGTTGTTAGATGTGATTAGCTGTCCAGGTCGTGACGCCTCTTCCTTCCCTATATCCTGCTGCTCTGCCTTTACTATAGCATGACGCTGTCAATCTGTTCTGAGGTCTGGTTTACCTCTCTCTCTCACCTCTTCTCTCTCTCTCTCTCTCTCTCTCACCTCTTCTCTCTCTCTCTCTCTCTCTCTCTCTCACACCTCTTCTCTCTCTCTACGTCTTCTCTCTCTCGCTCTCACCTCTTCTCTCTTATCTCTTCTCTCTCACCTCTTCTCTCTCTCCCTCACCTCCTCTCTCTCTCTCTCTCTCTCTCTCTCTATCCAACCTAGAGCCATGTAATGCTGTTGTAGAGCTGTACTGTAGGCAACCAGCCTCTCTCTCTCTCTCTCCCTGTCATCCCTCTTGGGGTTTGTATCTGGCTGTAACTCTAGATGTAAGATCAGTGAGCTGTTTTGAAGTGAAGTGGTGGTCTGGTCTGTTCTGGTCCTCCGTCGTGGCAGTTGGCTGGATGTGTGTTATTCATATATATATATAAGGAGAACTTGTAGTGTCCATCCCTCTCTGTCGTCTGTTGTGCATTAAGAACCTGTGGCTGATTGGCTTCAGTGGTCTGATCTGTGCCTAGTGGAAGGTTTACCCAATCGTCTCCCCTCTGATTGGTCCAGTTGTTGACCCTGTGTGCCTGTGATTGGTCCAGCTGTTGATTCTGTGTTCTGTGATTGGTCCAGCTGTGATGTAGTCGATGTTGTTGTATCCTTTGTTGTTGTTTTTTGTGTCCGTACTTGTACTTCAGTTTTTTTATCTGAAAATTGTCAATTTTTCAATGAACTTTCCCCCTCCTTTACTTTTTTTTATTTTTTATTTATTTATGTTGTGTTTTTGAACTGATATTGTATTTTCATTCATGTTGTTGTTGTTGTTGTTGTTGTTGTTGTTGTTGTTGATTTACACTGAATATCTCTCTGAAAAGTCCATATTAGATATACAGAGGAATCTAAATGGTAATGGGTGACAGTTGCTTCATGAGTTGGTAATAATTACTGGCTACTGGCACATGATGCTTTCCTAGTGTTAACGTTATTCATGACCCTTTATGAGATTTATAAGAAAAGTCATGACAACATATGTGAAATATTCCCAGGAAACATACATCCTTCAGTTGACCAATATTCCCAGGAAACATACATATGCAGGGGGTACCTGTACAGAGTCAATGTGGAGGCTATCTACAGGTGGTACTGGTACAGAGTCAATGTGGAGGCTATATATAGGGGGTACCGGTACAGAGTCAATGTGGAGGCTATATACAGGGGGTACCGGTACAGAGTAAATGTGGAGGCTATATACAGGTGGTACCGGTACAGAGTCAATGTGGAGGCTATATACAGGGGGTACCTGTACAGAGTCAATGTGGAGGCTATCTACAGGTGGTACCGGTACAGAGTCAATGTGGAGGCTATATACAGGGGTACCGGTACAGAGTCAATGTGGAGGCTATATACAGGGGGTACCGGTACAGAGTCAATGTGGAGGCTATATACAGGGGGTACCGGTACAGAGTCAATGTGGAGACTATATACAGAAGGTACCGGTACAGAGTCAATGTGGAGGCTATATACAGGGGGGTACCGGTACAGAGTCAATGTGGAGGTTATATACAGGGGGTACCGGTACAGAATCAATGTGGAGGCTATATACAGGGGATACCGGTACAGAGTCAATGTGGAGGCTATATACAGGGGTTACCGGTACAGAATCAATGTGGAGGCTATATACAGGGGATACCGGTACAGAGTCAATGTGGAGGCTATATACAGGGGGTACCGGTACAGAGTCAATGTGGAGGCTATATACAGGGGGTACCGGTACAGAGTCAATGTAGAGGCTATATACAGGGGGTACCGGTACAGAGTCAATGTGGAGGTTATATACAGGCGGTACAGAGTCAATGTGGAGGCTATATACAGGGGGTACCGGTACAGAGTCAATGTGGAGGCTATATACAGGGGGTACCTGTACAGAGTCAATGTGGAGGCTATATACAGGGGGGTACCGGTACAGAGTCAATGTGGAGGTTATATACAGGGGGTACCGGTACAGAATCAATGTGGAGGCTATATACAGGGGATACCGGTACAGAGTCAATGTGGAGGCTATATACAGGGGTTACCGGTACAGAATCAATGTGGAGGCTATATACAGGGGATACCGGTACAGAGTCAATGTGGAGGCTATATACAGGGGGTACCGGTACAGAGTCAATGTGGAGGCTATATACAGGGGGTACCGGTACAGAGTCAATGTAGAGGCTATATACAGGGGGTACCGGTACAGAGTCAATGTGGAGGTTATATACAGGCGGTACAGAGTCAATGTGGAGGCTATATACAGGGGGTACCGGTACAGAGTCAATGTGGAGGTTATATACAGGCGGTACAGAGTCAATGTGGAGGCTATATACAGGGGGTACCGGTACAGAGTCAATGTGGAGGCTATATACAGGGGGTACCGGTACAGAGTCAATGTGGAGGCTATATACAGGCGGTACAGAGTCAATGTGGAGACTATATACAAGGGGTACCGGTACAGAGTCAATGTGGAGGCTATATACAGGGGGTACCGGTACAGAGTCAATGTGGAGGCTATATACAGGGGGTACCGGTACAGAGTCAATGTGGAGGCTATATACAGGGGGTACCGGTACAGAGTCAATGTGGAGGCTATATACAGGGGGTACCGGTACAGAGTCAATGTGGAGGCTATATACAGGCGGTACAGAGTCAATGTGGAGGCTATATACAGGGGGTACCGGTACAGAGTCAATGTGGAGGCTATATACAGGCGGTACAGAGTCAATGTGGAGGTTATATACAGGGGGTACCGGTACATAATCAATGTGGAGGCTACATACAGGGGATACCGGTATAGAGTCAATGTGGAGGCTATATACAGGGGGTACCGGTACAGAATCAATGTGGAGGCTATATACAGGGGATACCGGTACAGAGTCAATGTGGAGGCTATATACAGGGGGTACCGGTACAGAATCAATGTGGAGGCTATATACAGGGGATACCGGTACAGAGTCAATGTGGAGGCTATATACAGGGGGTACCGGTACAGAGTCAATGTGGCGGCTATATACAGGGGGTACCGGTACAGAGTCAATGTGGAGGCTATATACAGGGGGTACCGGTACAGAGTCAATGTGGAGGCTATATACAGGCGGTACAGAGTCAATGTGGAGGCTATATACAGGGGGTACCGGTACAGAGTCAATGTGGAGGCTATATACAGGCGGTACAGAGTCAATGTGGAGACTATATACAGGGGGTACCGGTACAGAGTCAATGTGGAGGCTATATACAGGGGGTACCGGTACAGAGTCAATGTGGAGGCTATATACAGGGGGTACCGGTACAGAGTCAATGTGGAGGCTATATACAGGGGGTACCGGTACAGAGTCAATGTGGAGGCTATATACAGGGGGTACTGGTACAGAGTCAATGTGGAGGCTATATACAGGGGGTACCGGTACAGAGTCAATGTGGAGGCTATATACAGGGGGTACCAGTAAAGAGTCAATGTGGAGGCTATATACAGGCGGTACAGAGTCAATGTGGAGACTATATACAGGGGGTACCGGTACAGAGTCAATGTGGAGGCTATATACAGGGGGTACCGGTACAAAGTCAATGTGGAGGCTATATACAGGGGGTACCGGTACAGAGTCAATGTGGAGGCTATATACAGGGGGTACCGGTACAGAGTCAATGTGGAGGCTATATACAGGGGGTACCGGTACAGAGTCAATGTGGAGGCTATATACAGGCGGTACAGAGTCAATGTGGAGGCTATATACAGGGGGTACCAGTAAAGAGTCAATGTGGAGGCTATATACAGGCGGTACAGAGTCAATGTGGAGACTATATACAGGGGGTACCGGTACAGAGTCAATGTGGAGGCTATATACAGGGGGTACCGGGGACAGAGTCAATGTGGAGGCTATATACAGGGGGTACCGGTACAAAGTCAATGTGGAGGCTATATACAGGGGGTACCGGTACAGAGTCAATGTGGAGGCTATATACAGGGGGTACTGGTACAGAGTCAATGTGGAGGTTATATACAGGGGGTACCGGTACAGAGTCAATGTGGAGGCTATATACAGGGGGTACCGGTACAGAGTCAATGTGGAGGCTATATACAGGGGGTACCGGTACAGAGTCAATGTGGAGGCTATATACAGGGGGTACCGGTACAGAGTCAATGTGGAGACTATATACAGGGGGTACCGGTACAGAATCAATGTGGAGGCTATACACAGGGGGGTACCGGTACAGAGTCAATGTGGAGGCTATATACAGGGGTACCGGTACAGAGTCAATGTGGAGGCTATATACAGGGGGTATCGGTACAGAGTCAATGTGGAGGCTACATACAGGGGGTACCGGTACAGAGTCAATGTGGAGGCTATATACAGGGGGTACCGGTACAGAGTCAATGTGGAGGCTACATACAGGGGGTACCGGTACAGAGTCAATGTGGAGGCTATATACAGGGGGTCCCGGTACAGAGTCAATGTGGAGACTATATACAGGGGGTACCGGTACAGAGTCAATGTGGAGGCTATATACAGGGAGTACCGGTACAGAGTCAATGTGGAGACTATATACAGGGGGTACCGGTACAGAGTCAATGTGGAGGCTATATATAGGGGTACCGGTACAGAGTCAATGTGGAGGCTATATACAGGGGTACCGGTACAGAGTCAATGTGGAGGCTATATACAGGGGGTACCGGTACAGAGTCAATGTGGAGGCTATATACAGGGGTTACTGGTACAGAGTCAATGTGGAGGCTATATACAGGGGGTACCGGTACAGAGTCAATGTGGAGGCTATATACAGGAGGTACCGGTACAGAGTCAATGTGGAGGCTATATACAGGGGGTACCGGTACAGAGTCAATGTGGAGACTATATACACGGGGTACCGGTACAGAGTCAGTGTGGAGGCTATATACAGGGGGTACCGGTACAGAGTCAATGTGGAGGCTATATACAGGGGGTACCGATACAGAGTCAATGTGGAGGCTATATACAGGGGGTACCGGTACAGAGTCAATGTGGAGGCTATATACAGGGGGTACCGGTACAGAGTCAATGTGGAGGCTATATACAGGGGGTACCGGTACAGAGTCAATGTGGAGGCTATATACAGGGGGTACCGGTACAGAGTCAATGTGGAGGCTATATACAGGGGGTACCGGTACAGAGTCAATGTGGAGGCTATATACAGGGGGTACCGGTACAGAGTTAATGTGGAGAGGAAACATATCCTCTGTTGACCAATTAGCCACTTAATGAGACTTCATATCTGGTCTAACATGGTGAAATATGCCTGAAAGTGTACTTACCAAGTATACGTTCTAGTGTCACCTTGTATTGTTGCTTTGTAAACCATTACTAGCAGATACTAGCAGCAATTTGATATAGATGTTTTTTTCTCCCATAGCCTGGGCAGTGTAAAGTAGCAAGCCTTCACTCTGCGGTCACACCGGTCATTTATACTGAAATACATCAAAGTAGCTATCTATATCCCAGTGATTATCTCTGTTTTACCTCACTGTATCATCCGAAGCACTTTCAAGCCTGTTTCTCTTTCTCTCTCCAACATGAAATTCAGACACCAAGTTATCTTTATGTTGTCAGAGTTGGTAACATTACAGTGGACGTGTCACAGCCCCACCGTGTTACCAGCCTGTCGTCTTTTTTACATTAGCATCATTACTTTAGAGGCAGCCTTTTAAACACAGTCCGTATACTGTTGGCCTGCTGGGCATGCTTAGTTGTCCCAGTTTAGACTCAATACTACTGCTTCTACAAGGACCTAAAATAAAAGAGATCAACAACTCTGTTTACCCTCTGTTTGCAAATCGTACTTTATTGGCTCAAAGACTCCGGTATAAAATGCTGCTTCGGTTAGGTTAGTACCGCTACACCTCAGATCACTCCCATGTTTCTCAGCCATTCCAGACTCAGATCACTCCCATGTTTCTCAGCCATTCCAGACTCAGATCACTCCCATGTTTCTCAGCCATTCCAGACTCAGATCACTCCCATGTTTCTCACCCATTCCAGACTCAGATCACTCCCATGTTTCTCACCCATTCCAGACTCAGACCACTCCCATGTTTCTCAGCCATTCCAGACTCATATCACTCCCATGTTTCTCACCCATTCCAGACTCATATCACTCCCATGTTTCTCACCCATTCCAGACTTGGATCACTTCCATGTTTCTCACCCATTCCAGACTCAGATCACTCCCATGTTTCTCACCCACTCCAGACTCAGATCACTCCCATTATTTCTCACCCATTCCAGACTCAGATCACTCCCATGTTTCTCACCCATTCCAGACTCAGATCACTCCCATGTTTCTCACCCTTTCCAGACTCAAATCACTCCCATGTTTCTCACCCATTCCAGACTCAGATCACTCCCATGTTTCTCACCCATTCCAGACTCAGATCACTCCCATGTTTCTCACCCATTCCAGACTCAGATCACTCCCATGTTTCTCACCCATTCCAGACTCAGATCACTCCCATGTTTCTCACCCACTCCAGACTCAGATCACTCTCATGTTTCTCACCCATTCCAGACTCAGATCACTCCCATGTTTCTCACCCATTCCAGACTCAGATCACTCCCATGTTTCTCACCCATTCCAGACTCATATCACTCCCATGTTTCTCACCCATTCCAGACTCAGATCACTCCCATGTTTCTCACCCATTCCAGACTCGGATCATGTGATGTGTGTGCCAGGTGTATCATGTGTGCCAGGTGTATCATGTGTGTCCCAGGTGTATCGTGTGTCCCAGGTGTATCGTGTGTCCCAGGTGTATCGTATGTCCCAGGTGTATCTTGTGTCCCAGGTGTATCATGTGTCCCAGGTGTATCATGTGTCCCAGGTGTATCGTGTGTGCCAGGTGTATCGTGTGTGCCAGGTG